>NW_026000211.1:1131007-1236684 GCF_001458135.2 Marmota marmota marmota | reverse complement strand
CCTTGCAGGAGTGATTGGAAGCTCTGTTCAGCCGTGGGCCACTGGGCCTTTTCTGCCAGTGGTCACCGTTCCGCCTACCTGGCAGGCGCTGGGGTTGGGGGGCGGCTCTGCCCCTCAGCAGGCCGCTGGGCCTGCTCTGTGGATGGTCACAGTTTCCTCTACTGCCGCAGCCCGGCTGGCTGGGCAAAATAACCAGGGGGTGATGAATAACTTGTGTACGTTGATACAGCAGGAGTAGGAGCCGTTTATTGCATGACAGGAGCAGTATTTATACATTCCACAGAGCTTATCTAATTAGCATAAACTAGATACATCAGTCAACCAACCAGGAATCTCTACACTTAATGGCTCGCTTTTGTTACTTCTTAAACCACTCCCTCTGGCATTTTGCCAGGCACCATCCAGACTTGTTTACGAACTCTAACATTCCCCTGGCTAAATGCCAGGTGTTATTTTGACTTGTTTACAGACTCTAACACTCTACCTTGCCAGCGCAGGGGGAGGGGGCGGCTCTGCCTCTCAGCAGGCCGCTGCTCCTCTTCTGCTGGTGGGTCGCAGGCCCGCCTACCTTACAGGAGTGATTGGAAGCTCTGTTCAGCCGTGGGCCACTGGGCCTTTTCTGCCGGTGGTCACCGTTCCGCCTACCTGGCAGGCGCTGGGGGTGGGGGGCGGCTCTGCCTCTCAGCAGGCCGCTGGGCCTGCTCTGTGGATGGTCACAGTTCCCTCTACCTTGCCAGCGCAGGGGGAGGGGGCGGCTCTGCCTCCTGTCAATATTTTTATAAACGTTTTTCATTCATTCATTTAGCAAGATGAATGCTGTGATTTAAATGATATTTGTTCCTTAATTCATTTATTCATTCCTTCAGTGAGTGTTTCTGAGAGCTTCCTATGTGCCACATACAGATCTAGGCTCTGGAGATACAGTGGTGAGCCAATTAGAGACTCTGCCTTTATGGGGCTGAGATTCCAGTGGAAGTTGTCAGGCAATGCACAGATTTTTTTAAAAAAATGTAGTACATCAGATGGTATCAAGTTGTGTGGAGAATAAGAAATCAGTGGGGATGGGTGAAATTGCTGTTTTTAGGCCTCATTGATGAGGTAGCATTTGTGCAGAGATCTACAGGAAGTGACAAAATCCGTCAAAGGAAGCAATATGTACAAAGACCCTGAGGTCTGAGTGTGCTTGGCATACCTGAGAGAGAGCAAGCAACGAAGAAGTGGTGTGCAGAAGAGGGAGAGTAGCATCTGAGGCCAGAGTAGCTGGGAGCAGATGGTGGAGGTCTTTATAGGACTCTGGAAGGACATAAGCTTTTACCCTAAGTTGGATGGGAAACGCACTAAAGAATTGTGAGCACAAGAATGACATGTTTAAAAGAATCCTCTAGTCATGGATATGTTACTTAGCTTCATTCAGTCATTCTATAATATGTGTGTGTGTATAATAACATCACACTGTACCCCATGAATAGATGTAAGTACTGTTTCCAAGAAAAAATAAAATTAAAACATCCTATTTCTGGTGTGTTAGAAACAGACTATAGGACATCAGGTAAACACTAGGGGACCAATTAAATGATTACTGCAATTATCTAGGCAAGAGTGAATGATGGCTTTGGTCCTGTGCCATCACAGTAGAGGTGGTGAGAGGTGAGGTTATGTTGTTATGGTAGAGCTCACAGGATTGCTGAATTTTGGATATGGTACATGAGAGGAAGATGGAGGTCAAAGATGACTCCAAAGATAGACCTGAGCAACTAGAGGGATAGAGTTGATATGTACTGAGATGGGGGAAGCTATCTAAGGAGCTGTTTAGAGAAAGAGGTGAGTTCAATTTTGAAAATTGTTAAGGTTGAGATGCTCATGATCTAAGTAAAGAACTAGAGTAGACATTGGGTTAGTTTGCAGTTTGTGAGGATCCGGGCTAGGAATATGAGAGTGGGCACCGATGGCGTTTAAGATCAAGACCAGACAGATGAGCTGAGTGTTGAATGTGGTTGGAAGAAAACCCCCTGCACTGAGCTCTGGGGCTCATCAGTATTTAGAAAATGAAGAGGACTCTAGACATAAAGATGGAAGACAACCCTGACAAACTTTTCTTCAGGAAACCACATGATATGGTTAGAATGTGTTCCTCGAAAAATTCATGTGTTGGAAACATAATCCCCCAATTTATATGTTAATGATATTTGGAATTGGGGCCTTTGGGCAATAATTAAGGTGGTCCTTAGGATGACTTGTAGTGGCTTTATATGGAGAGGAAGAGAGATGCAAGCAAGCATGCTGGCTCTGTCTCACCTTGTGAATGCCTCTGCCATGTCACGGTGAAGCAAGAAGGCCCTCACCAGAGGCTGAGCAGACATCAGTGCCATGCTCTTGGACTTCTCAGCCTGCAGAACCATGAACTAAATAAAACCATTCATTACAAATTACCCATTCTGTGACATTTAATTTTAGTGGCAGAAAATGGACTAGGACACTATGCAAAGAAATGCTCACGACAGAGGGAATGATCAACCATGACACAAGCTGTGGAGGTCACATAAGATGAAGCCTGACAAATTTCCACTGGGAAATTGCCAGTTGCCTTAACAAGGGCTGTTCAGACAAGTGGTGAAGGGAGAAGATTGATCAGGGCATGCCAGGAAAGGTAGTGTGTATGCATTTGATTCCATAAGGGCTGTTCTGTTATTATGATGGTTTTATAGATGGGAGTACTGAGGCACACAGAGGGTTGAACACTGCTGGGGTTGGAAGCCAGACAGTCTGACTCCGGCAGACACAGACATCACTTTGTCACTCTTCTATAAGCCTCGAACCTCAATCATCTCAAACTGTTGATGGTAGTGAGAGGGAGAGGAGCCTAATGGCATCTTAGGATGACAGTAACTAAGTAAAGGAGGCAAAGGCATGGCTGTCACATTCTCTCTCTTTCCGTTATCCCCTGTGGAGGAATGCTGGCTAAGACAGCCAGGGAATAAAGACAATAGGTACTCTTTGCTTTTTCCCTGGCATTTTATGATTCGAGACATTAATTCAGAATCTCTATGACATGCTAAGTGTTCTTCCAGGAAAATGCAGATTAAATCATCATTGATAATGATGACAACAGTGAATGCTTACATAGAAGTGTCTTGCTATGAACTTGACTCTCACCAAAATCTACCTGTGAACTTATTGAAGTCTCTGTGAGGAGCAGCAGCAAGTTGTGTTGTGTGCGCATGTGTGTGTGTGTGTGTGTACTAGATGAACTTTTTTGGGGAGCTGTGTTTCCAAGTCCATACACAGAATTTGGGGATCTCTGAGATAGACATGGCTGGGGAGGAGAGAGGAGAGGGCAGGTGACTGCAGGTCAGCCTACTAGATGGTCAGTGCACCCAAGAGAGCTTGCAGTCAGTCCTGGGGTTGTGCAGAAGAGAAGAAAATCTTCCACTGTGCTGCCTGTTACTCTAATCTCATGGTTTCTTTCCTTTGGACCTAGCAGGGTGTTCCCCAGCAGTTGCTCTGCAAACCGTTATTAGCAAACTCTCAGTTACCATTTGCCTTGGTTTGGTGTGTGGTAGCGGGAACCTAGATTCTTGTCCATATGTTGGCAAAATAATTAAGTAGCTGATAGGGAAACCTGAAGGCAGTGGGGAGAGTCGAAAAAAGGGGTCCCATATTTCACAAATTTTCCTGAGGTTGGTTTCTCCAGCCAGACAGGTGACAGAGCTGGACCCCAGGTTGAAGCTACAATGATCTGAACGAGCCCCCTCAACAGAGCAGCAGGCAGCCCTGCCAGAGCCAGAAATAGCCCTTGTTCACCTCTTTTGCAAGGGTTTTCTACCTGGGCTCCCCAGGAGCTGAAGCAAGGTAGGATTGTCCAGCATAAAAGTGGTTACTTATAACTTCCAGGCTTGAGAGATAAAAATCAGCTGAACAGAGGCCCTTAACTCCAGTGAGCCAGCTTCCAGGGTCAGTGAGCAGTCTTTGGTGTAGAACAACCTGCACTTTTTGAGCAATTTTGAAAAGATCTCAGAATACTGGAGACATGTTACTATATGTTTGTCCAAACCTAGAATGTACAGCACCAAGAGTGAACCCTATTGGAAACTATGGACTTTGGGTGATGATGTCGTGTCAATGTAGGTTCATCCATTGGACCATTGTGGTGGGGGATGTTGATAGTGTGGGAAGTGGTAGGGATGGGGGTGCCAAGTATGTGCATAAAGATCTCAGTGTATTCTGCTCAACCTTGCTGTGAATCTAAAACTACTTTAAAAATTCAAATATATATATTTTTAAAAAGTTCTCCCAGTGATTACACACGTTGTTTTCATACCTAGTTATTCAACCTTAATGATAGTTCTCTAGGAACATTATTATACACACACACATACACACACACACACACACTATAAATATCTCACTTTCCTCTCTATTTGTTTCAAGATAAAACTTTTCTGAAAGGGGAAATAGTTCTCATGAGTATGTTAAAATTTCCAGGCATAGTGGCACACACCTGTAATCCCAGTGACATGAGAAGCTGAGGTAGGAGATCACAAGTTCAAGTCCAGCCTCAGGAACTTAGCATTGTAATGTTTTGAACAACCCACAATAAAAAATTAAAAAAAAAAAAAAACTCTGTCTCAAAATAAAAAATAAAAAGGGCTGGGGATATGGCTCAGTGATAAAAGCCTCTCTGAGTTCAATCCCTAGTACCAAAAAAAAAAAAGTATGTTGAAATTATTTCAATCATTAATTAACTAGCAGTTAATTAATCAGTTTTAATTATTCAAAGCTGAATGCTCCCACCATCCTTGCTGGAGTCAAGAGTCAGAATAAAGCCAGAGCTTCATTTGAACCAGTAAATCAACCGAGCTTTCTTTTCTGTGTTTCAATGCATCATTACTGTTCTAAGGAGGATCTTGACCCCTGACCCAAGGATCCCAAACTAGAGTGCTTTAGTGCCCCCAGCACACAGAAAGACTGGATTATTCTGCTGATCCTGTGGTCAGGACACAGGCTGCATGTCCAGCTTCTCTGTTGAAACAGAAAGAAGACAAGGATCGGAGAAATAGCATGACTTGCTCTTTGTCGCACAGTTATTTTTAGGAAAAACCAGTTCTCCTCACCCTTGAGAAATTTACTCTTGCTACTGTACCCCTCATATAAGCGCCTGACTGTTCCCCAGGTAGAAATGATAAATTAATAAAGGGGGAAAAGAGTTCAAGCCACCAACATCAAAGAGATGAGAGTTGACAAGTAAATCCAGGATGTTTTATAGGGCTGAAGTCATTTGAAGATCTAGTTTCTGAGGGTTAAGAGGACTGAAGAGCTGTTTAAACTTTTAAGAAAGTGAGAATCTAATCACATATGAAATAAGCAGAATTGGGAGCTGGTTAGCAGAGGCCAGGGGAGGAAAGGAACTCTGCCACCTGTTTCGGGGTAGCTCTTCCCTGACAAATTAATGCTTTGAGAGAAATCCGTTGGAGGCATGGAATGTGTTCCACCTATTTAGAATTTCTCAATTATTTCTTCTAAAAGATGTTGGTTCTACAGTAGTTTATAAATGCGTGGACTTCATAACTTAATATTCATGCTTATGATAAAACTTGTTTTTCGTTGAATGAATGCAGATGGTTTGTGCTAAACTCACACACTGATAACACATTTAGCTATTATGTTAAGCTAAAATTAATAAGGTAAGATGTAATACAAATTAGTTTACAAACCAATTATTCAGCTTTTTAAAAAAATTGATAAGGACAAGATGGTGGTCACCTGTTCCAACAGCAGTTCAATGAAAAAGACTTGAGAACTCTCATGTAGAAACTTAGTGAGAAAATAAAAAAAAAAAAAAGAAACTTAGTGAGAGGCAAATGTGTTAGGATTCAACTGTTTTAATAGAAGAATAGTTTCTAGACCACGTGTAGACATTATTGCACTGGGCTTTAGGTGATTAAGCCTTACCTGGAATATTAGGGTTAATAATTAGGTATCACATCTTAAGAGAGACATTAATAAGCTAGATGTTCATTGGATAGAAAGTAGACTGTCAAAAGTCTAAATGCTGCAATATATCATGCCATAAAGGAACTCACAATGCCTACCAAAAATAAACCATCAAGGGACTGAGGATATGTCTTGCACCTGTAAGACACTTGGTTTGATCCTTAGCACCACATAAATAAATAAGTAAATAAATAAACAAATAAATAAATAAGGGTATTGTGTCCATCTACAACTAAAGAAATTTTTTTTAAAAAAAAGAAAAAGAAAGCACTAAAATTGACACTGAGGATAATTATAAGATATTTTGAATGTCATCAAAATTTTGTGACCCTGAAGCAATATCCATAAGGTACCACCAGAGCAGCAGGGAGAGTCACCTGGTATCTCAAGCATGGAACCCCCTGTCCCTATCACCCAAACAGGACTCAGGGTATATATGCAAATGTTCTACTAATCATTCTTCTCCATAAACAAGGGGTACAGCTATTCTTAGGACTAAATAAAGATTATAAATGTGTTATTAATGCAAGAAAATCTTGGTCTAATCAGGACTATAAGGTAATTCTACCAACAGTTTGTTTTTTTTTCTGTTGCTTCAAATTAATAAAAATTTTGATGGCAATAAAATCAATAAGTATATAAATCAATGTCCCTTTAGACAAAGATTTAGTATCCATTCATGGTGTGGCTTCTTTAAGTTTGGTTTTCTAATCACTGTGGTATTCCTAAACCATATTGAACTCAATCTACTTTTAGAAACTTTATCAAATGCTTTGCTCATTCTATGAATTCCTCTTATTTACCATAATAAAAAAAAAACTATGAAGAAAAGCGAGGTTAGTATTGCATGGTTTGCTTTGGGGACTCTTGTATTCTTATTTTCTTTTTTATGTAAATTTTTTATTTATATATGACAGCAGAATGCATTACAATTCTTATTACATATAGAGAGCACAATTTTTCATATCTCTGGTTGTATACATAGTATATTCACACCAATTCATGTCTTCATATATGTACTTATTTTCTAAGAAGCCTCAATTCTTCCATTTCATGCTCAGCTTTAGAGTTTTGTCAGGAAACAATGCTCTTGCTTCAGTTTTGAAATTTGGAAGATCCTATTCCCTGCCATGTTTCAAAGATTCTGATAAGCATTCCAGGGTCCACTTCTAAGTTCTTTTGAGACTCTGTGATGTTGCATCTGCATTGAGGAGGGGAGAAACTTATACAGAAGAGGAGCTTCTGGGGACAGATGGGTTCTATCTTGCACACCAACCCTGGTACCATGGTACCATGCTCAGGGTGCTGTACTGCCCAGGATTCTTAAACCTTGCCCAGGTTCAGCAAGAAGATGTGTCATGATGGCCATTGAGAAGAGTGACTGCTTGTGAACTCAGTATTTCTCACCCAGAGTTGGATGGTGTCTTGCCATTTATTTACTGTCCTGAGCTTTACTTCCTTCTGAGCATCTTTGTTTTACCCCATTCATTTTAAAGACTCATTTTTTTTTTGTCTCTCATAAAGGAAGAGAACTGAAGAAAATTGGAGGCAATCAATTCTGTTGTTTATTAGCAGTGTAACTTTGGTCAGTTTGCACAACCTTAATTTGTAGGCTTCAATTTCCTCAGATATATTAAATTCTTTCTTGGATGAAATGTATGCAGTTGTGATTGTCTAAACCACTTTGGTTTCCTGAAGAGTCCTCTTCCTATGCACGGATTAACTGAAGGCATTTACTCTATTCCCTTTCTTCTTTTTCTCCTTCCCTTCCTTCTTTCCTTTCTCTCCTCCCTTCCTTTCTCCCTCTTTTACTCTGTTTATTTAAAAACCTCTCCAGACATACTTATTCTCACAATCCTTCTTGACTGTCACTTTATTTTAAATTATATTCTTGGCCACATCTCACTCCTTGATCCCCAAACCTTGGGTTTTCCTGTGGTCTTTTGCCAAGAACTTCCCTGTGCTTTCTGCCCCATGATCTCAGGCCAACCTCATTAACTCCTGTCCTGGCCTTTCCCTGACACCTTCTCCCAGGCCGGGGAGCATAGCTTCCTAGAGAGGGAAGGTTAGAGAGTGACCCTAGTGACCTTCAACTTACTATCATGCAAGTGAGAGCATATTAAGCCTCTCCAGGGCTCTATCATAACAAAATAGTCTAATCCTAAGATGCAATATATTTTAAGACAGCATAAATTTTAAAAGCATTTTTTTAGGGGAACAAAATAACAAATGTGCTTTTAGATTTAGAAGGCACTGGATTTCAGAAACAAAGAAATGTTTTCTTTTAAAACAATGTCTCAGAATTGGGGAAATACAGTTACCTGCTATCATTCTGCCACTCTCCTGTCCTTCTGGGCACCTGCCACTTCCTGGTGGAGCAGGTTATCCAACAGGTTGGATCTGATAGGGGGAAGTCAGGAAATGGTTTTGTGTTTCTCCACCACGGCCTTCAGACCTATTCAGTTAGCTTGCTCTTTCTCAGGTGGTAGTGACATCTTCAGCAGATCTCACAGAGATCTGGTTACTTTCAAACGTCAGAAAGGGCAATACAAACCAAATCAAAACTTCACACTCTCACCCACCATCTCCCAGCACCCCAGCTCAGGTCAGACTTGCTTCATCTTCCTGTCCCTTCCTCACACTCTGGGCTACTTTTCCATCCACCAGGGTCTTCTTCTGGTCATTTGTGTTTTCTGCTGATTTTGTAATGCTCTCCCTCATTGCTGGTGTATACACATTGGAAATTTCCCTTGGGACCCTTTAGTAGGCTCTCCAGGAATACCTCCCCTTCATTACCTCTCCCCATACCTCACATGCCAAACAGCACACTCAGGAACTGTGTAGATCCTGCATGAGGACACATCATCCCAACAGGGATGGTGCATGTTGAAATGACCTCTTAGGAGGCTGCTCAACTCTCCCTGGCTGCAGTTTGCCATTGGGATCCCTTCCTTCCAAGAGCAGCCCTCTTGACCATGATCCTTACAAAACTTGGGAGTTGCATGACCCTCCTATCTTTGCCCTCTCTTTTCTTCCTGCCATCAGTGGGAGATTTGCCAGCTCCTGCCATCAGGCTGTTTCAGGGGAGAGTCAGGACCCCCACACCCATGGACCACATTTCCCTCTACCTCTTCCGGCAGAGGGAAGCTCTCGATTCGTATAGCTCAGTCAGTATCTGGCCAGAGTGAAGAGCCAACCCCGGATTTCCCAGAGGACAATGCCACCTAATGGACCGTGGAGGCCCTCCTTCACTGATCTTGAGAGGTGGTGAGGAGTTTGAGGAGAGAACACAACAGAAAGGCCCCAGTACTCTCTTCAATTCTACACATTGCAAACTTCCTTCTCTCCTAAGAGCCACTAGCTTCCTTACATGCATAGGTAGTTGCTGTCAAGACCGAGACAATGCTTGACCCCCTCTGTCTAGATTCAAGGTGGTTGTGTCAGCCTATTTCCTTGAAATGTGGAGGATACTTACTGTCCATTATCCTCAGGCAAAAATAAGACCTAGGAATATCGTTCCTCCTCTTTATTCAGTTCCACAAACCTGGAGCTTGTGCTGGAGGCCAAGGTTGATCTATATGCTGGAATTACAAAGCTGAGGTAAATGTAATCCACACCCTGAAAGGACCAGAGCTTCTGGAAGAATTCAAAATGTATAATTAACAGAAAGGTAGGGGAGCTTGGGTTCCTGGGGTGGAATTCTGACTTAGCCACTATCTGATTTTGGGAAAGTTAGTTTAATTCTCTGCCCCTGCATTTATTCATCTGGAAAATACAGGTGATCATATTAGCCAGGAATTGTGATGATTCAAACAAGTTCAAATGTAAGTGCTGAGGACAGAGCCCAGCACATACTAGATTCCTTTGTATTAAATACAAAACATTGTGTTGTTCTTGCTAATTCACAAGCTCCAGCTCTCCTTCCTTCTTCCTTTCCTGCAGCCTGCTTCTTTGCAAGTGCCTCTGCTTGTGGTCTTCTTCCGGCTCATGTTTATGTCCTCATAGCATCCAACTTCACACAGCAGACAACCACATAGCCCTCCTTAAAGACCTACCTACACCTTTTATTTTTCATTGAAATATTTACTATAAGTCTCTGTTTCAGAGTGGTTCATATTCTACTGCTATAGTTGGGGAGTGTCCCTTTTCTCTTCTGCATGGGCCCACTTGTTCTTCCACTTTCCATCAGGAGTTGAAATAGCATGAGGCCCTTACCAGACATGGCCACCCAGCTTTGGTCTATCCAGCCTCCAAAGAGCAAATCTAATCATGTCCATTATCTCGGGCAAAAATAAGTAAGTCCAGAGCAGTATCCCTCATGTTTCTGTTTCTCTCTCTCTCTCTCTCTCTCTCTCTCTCTCTCTCTCTCTCATCTCCTGAGAAATAAATTTAGGGGTAAACCAAGTCAAAATTGAGAAGAATTAGATTTCTAGAAGCTCTCCAACTAGAAATGACTTTTCAATATTATCTTACTTCTATGCCAGTTTCCTGAGTAGTAACTGCAAAGGGATATTAAGGTGATACTCTTGTATTGAAATTTAGAGAATGACCCTAAAGAAGGTTTTAGATCATCTCTGTAGGGCTGGTAAAAGGGTGGTCCAACACTTGTTCCATCACCCACCTTGAGAGTTTAAAAGAGGCATCCAGGGATTCATTAAAAGGTTTAAACAGCCAGTGGCAAGGATCAGCTTAAGGAAATTGAACATTCCCACCACCTCTATTCCTCATCCTGGCATGGGGGAGTGGGCATTTCTCCCTCAGTTTAAGCAGAGAGGAAGGCTTCTGAGAGAGCTTTACCTGGGTGGCTCAGAACTGGGTGCTTAGAGACTCATGTTTGCTGTTCATTTGTAAGTTCCTCAAAATGATTGTGATTAGAGCTGCCTTTGCCAGAGAGTGAAAACACAGGACTCAAAAGGCTAAGGACCCAACATAGGAGTGTACCAGGGGCTGCGGGTTCACCAGTGAGTGGGCAGCTGAAGGGGACACGGTGTTAGTCAGCTTTTCATGACTTTGGGAAAGTTAGTTTAATTCTCTGCTCCTGAATTTATTCATATCTGAGAGAAACAAATTATAAGGAGAAAAAGTTTATTTTGGCTCACAGTTTCAGAGAGTTCAGTCCATTAGTGGTTGACTCCATTGCTTTGGGGCCTTTGGTAGTGTAGCCCATTATGGCAGGTGCAGGTGATAAAGAAAACTGCTCACCTCGGGCAGCTGGGAAACAGAAAGAGGGGGAAAGGAAGGGGCTACACAATTCCAATGTACCTTTCAAGGGCATGCCCTCAGTGACCTAGCTTCTTGCCATGAGGACCTACCTCTTCAAGGTCCACCACCTCCCAGTAGTGCCACAGGACAGTGAGCAAGCCTTCAACATAGGGCCTCTAGGGGACATTTAAGATTTAAACTATAGCACTTGGCCTCCTTGAAAAGAACTGCAAGTGGGAGGTTCTCATGATGTTAAATGAAGTGTCAAAAAAAAAAAAAAAGACCAAAGTACATATAAAAGCTCTGCACATGAGAAAGAATCAGTCTGCCACCAAACTGCAGTGGGGATAACCATGTAGGCCCTTTCTTCCATCTTCCCTTTCTTTTTCCAGTTCTGAAAAAGGAGCCAGAATGGGCTAAGAGGAGTGGAAATAGTGATGAAGCAGCTATGACTCCCTACCCCACTGCTGGCACCTAATCTTGTATCAGGCCCAACACCGTGGAAAGGAAGGAGTTTAAATTGTATGACAAATTTGAGTTTGGGATTGAATTGGACATTTTTATTATATGATAAATGAGGCTATTTGTTAATTCCATAGGACCTGCCTGGGATTTCATCCAGGAGCTTAGAAGCAGTGTTCAACTTAGCAAAGGAAAAAAATAATAACAATTGCTTTCTGTTTGTATTCTGTTGAGTCCAACTCATTTAATGAAACAGCGACTCAGTGATAAGAAAATAGAGACTGTAACTTCAGTCTGGATGGCCTGTAGACACACAGTGTGGTTTGGTTATAGTACAGAAACATGAATTTTGCCCTTAGAGCTTCCTGAATATTAGGAACCCACCCTCCGAGAGATGGCCTTTTAATTCTCTTTCTTTTTAGTTTTACCCCTACACTTTGGCCATCCATCATCAAGAAAAAAAAAATAAAAAATAAAAAAAATGCCGTAAGACCAGGGTGAATTCTTCTTGCACCTTTAGCAAGGAAATGAGCACATGGATGTGACGGAAAGGAAATATTTGGAAAAGACTGAAACCAAGAAATGAGAGGGAAGCTTAGCTATCCAAGACTAGAGATGGGACCTTACCATAGGGAGAACCCTGTCCGTTAACAAAGCACTTCAAGGTGGCTGGGTGCAGGGAGAGAACACAGAAGCAAGCACAGGTGAACAAAAGCTCAGGGGCACTAGCGGAGCCTCCTGTGGAATCTGCAAGGCTGGGGCAAGTAGGTAGGTGAAGAAAGGGAGCAGAGAGCTGGGACAAGTAGAGGCCTGGTCAGGCAGGAGGTATGAGAAAGCTAGAAGCACTCTGGTACAGGGTGGCCAGACATGGCAAAGAAAAGGTCCTTTGTTTTATGGGGCCCCCAACCTCTAGAGGGTCTGCTGGACAAGGGGAGAGAAAAACAGTATCTGTCATCGTATTTGCTATTGTAGCAAATAGAATCACCAAAAAATTAAATGAGGAGAATGCAATTGTTTGGAAATAGATATTCTCATGAGAGTCTGAAAGAGGAAAAACTTTAGCAATACTAAAATGGATCAACTATTGTCACCAGGAAACTCAGTTAAATTGAAGAAATATTGTGTGCTTGGGTGATTAAAAGATGCTAGAGATAGCAGATTTATATTGCTTGCTTTAAAGAAATTACTTGCTTGGATCTAACAATGTAAAAGACATTAAAAAGTATGAGCATTCAGTCTTTAATTTTGAGCCAAATAATCGGGGTAAATTTATTCCTCGTGAAACACATAATTTCAACCTTATATTATGCAAAACTGACAATTCAATTTAAATTGCCAGAGTATGTTTGGCACAATTAATTTTAATGTTATTTACTGTTTGCTGCATCTCCTAAAAGTCAGAACATCTTGAAAAATTTGTTCAAGTTATTTCAAATCACTTTCAGATCTTTGCTAGCCAGTCAAAGTCCAGCTGCCATCAACTGAGACTTTTGAAAAACTGACAGTCTCAAGTGCTGATTTGGTAGCAGTATCAGAAGGGAGATTTCCATATCAACAAATTCAAGTGCAAGAAGTTCTTGCTGCCACCTCAGGGGTCTCATCACAGGCACTAGTCATGTGATGTCGGTACCAGACAAGTCCTTAAGGCAAAATAATGCTGTCCTGTCCTCCCCAATATGTGAAGGTCTAAGGCGTTGGGGGATTTGGCATGAAGTGCCTTTGTAACCTCTACTGTCCCCCACCCTGTCCCCATTCCAGATGTGCCCTAGCCTCCTGAGAAATGAGGCTGCACTTACTCTAGGAAAACAGGTAACAGGGCATCAGTGAATACATTAAGGAACATTCCAGAATGAAAATACACACTGCTGGAATCAAGGAGAGAATTTAATTATATCTTGGGGGTTTAAAGAGAAACTTAAAGCCCAAATGGATGAAGCAATTTACTCAACATGGACCAGATAGGCCAAAGAGGGGGTTCCTGAAACTCGAACTACAAAAATTAAATTTTTATTCAGTATATTTTAACATCCTGTTTTAAAGTCCAAATTTACTTTTTTTTTTATTTAATTAGGCTTTCTTCAGCTGAGGTACAACTTTTTTTGTGTGTTGCCTGCAGTACCTAAATCTTAAATTCCTATGTGTAAAATATGGTGATAGCTCTAGAAATTTCTGTCTCCAGGAATCCAAAACAGCTAGCTTTTCACAGTCCCAAAGCCATCATTTTGAAGCCAAGAGAGGTCGCTGTGCTGACTTGCTTTGTCCCACCATGCCTGAATTTGGACTTTTTACATGTTCTTGCACTCTTTCTTTCTCGCACTTTCCAAACTTTCCCAGGCAGAGTCCCAGCCTTCGAGGGTGGGACAGAAGCCTCTGTGCCTGTCTCTTTGCTCACACTTTGGAAACACCTTTGTGAAAGGAATAAGCCCTTCTCTTCCCTCCTGCCTGGGCACTGTTGCCACGTCACCAGGGAGCTGGCCTGGGTGCAAATCATCAGCCACATGCACAGGGAGTCCTGTGTGCTATGGACCAGACATGGAATAGGCAGTGTGAAAATCACAAGAGGAACAAAGACCATCTCTTCCATCACAATTAAGCGTGGATTTGACTTATTAAAAAGTTGAGGCTGGAATCTTAATATAAAACAAAATAAGACTTATAATTGGGAAATTGCTTCTGGGAGGGAAAAAAAGAAGCAACCAAACTCACTGTCAGTCATCTGGGAATGGCTTTGTGAGGAGAGTCCAGGTGGGCTTCCATCTGCACTATCCACAGCCTCCCCCTCTGGCTTCCCTGCCAGACTTTGGGGTAATTCACTTTCACATTTCTTGGTTTGATGCCTTTCTTTATCTCTTCCTTCCTTTCTTTTAATTTCTCACTTTTGCAGTCTTAAAACACTTTTAAAATATATACTTGGGCACAGTGGTACACACCTGTAATCCCAGCAACATGGGAGGCAGAGGCAGGAGGATTGCAAGTTGAGGCCAACCTGGGCAACTTAGTGAGCCCCTCAGCAATTTAGCAAGACTGTCTCAAAATTTAAAAAAATAAAAATAAAAAAGATTGGGGACGTAGTTCACTGATAAAGCATCAATCTCCAGTACCAAATTTTATATACATATATATAAAATATTAAATACATGTGTAGCAAATTATATATATATATCTCAGAAAATTTAATGCAAATGATGGAAATAGTACAAAAAGAATTCATCAAATTTTTCCTTCCAAATTTTTCTTTTCCAAGAGTTAACTCCTGTTACCATTTCTAGAGTACATCTTTCTGGAGATAATCATGTGCATATGCCAGCAAAAATGTTCTCTTAGAGACAAGCACATGATATACACACATACATATGCATATTAATAATACTGAGTGGTAGTAAGTAGCCTATATGATTCTACTTTTGGTTATTTTAAATACTTCCTGTTTTAGAATCTACTTAATCCCAATTGCCTAAGAGGTGAGAACACTAGTACTTTCCTCAGATATGCTATTGTTATCCCCATTTTTTAGATGAGGAAACCGAGGCACTTAGAGGTTAAGAGGCTTTCCCAACATCATACAACTCATTTATGATGGAGCCAGAACTGAAACCCAGAAGTCTGGTATGGAGCTCATGTTCCCAACCACCAGGTACCGCAGTCTTTCCCCAGATGCAATGGGTGGAAGTTTGGGGAGGCCACTGACAAACCTAGGAACTCAAGGCTCACCATTTCAGAGACAGTATCCTGCATATCAAGGGCAGGTGGACAGTAGGCAGAGCATGCCTCTCTTGCCCATGGTACCCCAATGCAGCCACTGTCTGGAAATAACGATCTGTAGAGTTTAATTAACAGCACACATGCTGGAAAGCCAAGAACAACAGGAACTCCATGGGTGGATGCCTTGGGGTTGAAAATCAGAATTCAGTGCCCTTCGTTGCCATCTTTCAAGCTGCTATGGATAGCAGTGGGCGGAGCAGCACTTGCTGGGCTTGGGCAGGAGAATGGTCTGGATTAATTACACAGATGGATCGCTTTGCTTAGAAAAAGCCAGCGGATGGTTTGATGAAGTGACTTCTACAATCATAAAATCGTGAGATAGATGGCTCTCTCTGTACTAAATGGGGCCCTGAAGAGATTAACCTCACAAACAAAGTAAAAACGATATGAATGAATTTTAGCAGGCAGGAAAAAATTTCTTGTGATACTTGCAAATGGTGCTATCTTGCCAAGATTGCTGGACTCAACTATCAAACTACGGGAAAGTTTTTTGACAGACTGCTCACGGAGCTGTGAGATAAGTGCTGGTTTTGAACATGCAGAAGATTAAAATTGGGGTCAATATTTTAAAAAGATCCTTGAATGTATGAGGCTTCAAAGGAAGAGGTTGTGGGATTTCTGTTGATTTTATAGTCAAGAAATGTTTTCTAAAAAAAAAAGAGAGAGAGAGAAATGTGTCACAGTGGTTTGGGTAGAGAGAGGTGATGGGAGGGGAGGGGTGGATAGGAAAGGCAGCAGAATACAATAGAAACTAGTATTGCTGTATGTATATACGTGGCCGTATAACCAATGTGATCCTGCAACCTGTACACATGGAAAAATGAGAATTCATACCCCATTTGAATCAAATGTATGATATGTCAAGATCATTGTATTGTCATGAACAACTAATAAAAAATGGTTTCTAAGCAAATTTGTTTCATGTTCTTGACTCAACTATAAGTTCTGGACCCTCTTTTCACCCTGGGGGAAAGGTAAGAGTAGGCCCACTGGAGGACGCAGGTCAGATTATTGTCCTTGGGGTCAGCACACCTTACAGGCCCATCAGCCTTTACTGCATGGTGCTAGGTGTGGGCTCCATTTCTGCAGTCCATGTGGTAACTGCCTTAGGGAGAGAACTGTGCAGAAACTGGGAAACCAGGCCCCTTAAACATGAAGGAACATGTGGAAGTCTAGTGACAAGACATTGTTGAGCAAGCTACCATCTTTGAGCCCACTTGAGTCATTTGTGAAAACAGGTAATAATCCCCCAGAATCAGATATGTAGGGTTGGAGACAGCGACAAATGAGAGCATGTGGGAGCTACAAAGCACCATAAAATGCCGGCCCAGGTAGTTTGCATAATGTTGAGGTCTAATATACCCCTTGTCAGTCTTCTATCTGTGGTCCTTCATATACTGCATTTGGTTTTTCTGTTCATCTTTACTGAGCTAATAAATACACACAACATAAACTTTATCCCATAATCATATTTTATCTTTTTCTTTTTCCACCTTGCCCCCATAGAGTTCAGAACCTGAAGTACCATCATGTAGACACCAGGAACTCTATTCTGGAATAGCAGTGTAAGCATTTTTAAGTGTATAATTCAATGGCACTGAATACATTAACCATGCTGTGCAATTAAAATTGGGGGTCAATACCTTAAAAGGATCCTTAAATATATGAGGCTGTTGCCCTGATCACCTTCATTATTCTGAGCTGAGACTTGGTACCCATTAAACAATCATCACCCCTTCCACTTTCCCACCTAGCCCCTGATAACACAATCGTATACTTTACTGCCTCTAACAGTATGCCTAGAAGGTACCCTATACTAGTGGAATATATATATATAGTATTATATAATATGTAATATTATACAATATATTATATACATATATATGATAATATATTTCATAGTGCATAATGTTTTCAAAATCCATCCATGTTATAGCATGTAAAGAATTTTCTTCCTATTTAAGACTGATACTTTGCTCATCTATTCAACTATTCTGGACAATTGGGTTGTACCCACTTTGGGTTATTGTTAACAATGCTGCTATGAACATAATACAATGTATATATGTTTGAGCCTGATTTGCAATTCTTTTGAGAATGTACCTAGGAGTTAGAATTGCTGGATCATATGGTCATTACTGGATTCATGTTTAATTTCTTGAGGAAAGGCCAAACTGTTTTCCATAGCAGCTGCACCATTTTACATTCCCGCCAGCCATGCACAAGAGTTCCAATTTCTTCACACTCCCCGGAATCCTTGTTCTTTTCCTTTTTTTTTTTTTTTTCTTTTTTGGCTAATAGCCATCCAATGGGTGTGAAGTGGCAAGCCTACTTGTCTGGGAAGAGTATCAATTTACATCTCCACATATGGAGGAACCCAAGAGTGGATAGAGTTGACTGATGACCACTGGAGTTCTGGCAGAACCTGGTGCAAACCTACCTGCCCCGGGATTTACTGTTGCAAGTTCTCCTCCACAGCAGAATGGTCTTCCAAGGAGAATAGGGGAAGAGAACTTAGGGGCATAATCACTTGATAATGCTGACCATTCAGTCAATTATTCATCCATTCATTCTTTCAGTTGGTCATATTTATTGAATACTTATTTTGGTGGTCAAGAGCAGAGAGAATTGTACTGAATTCTGTAGCAATTGGATTTTAGGCTCCACAGAGAAGCCTTAGGAATCATCTTGTCTAACACTTTCCCTATTCAGGGATGTTTTCTAAAACTAGAGAGGAAGAGGGACCAGGTTTCAAGTCACAGATTGATCGGGAAAGAGACACCCCAAGTCCTGAAGCAAAGCCCCTCTAATTTGTGGGGAAAGAATTGAAAACCAGGGCAAGTATTTGCAAAGAAGCTCTCTTTTCTTACAGCTCACTAAACAGTCAAGTCACTTGATCAGCCCATGAGATTTGAACACAATAAAACAAGTGTCAAGTAAACCTGATTAGATAAGCCCCGAGTACTCACACAGTCCTTACATTGTGATAACCTTCCACAAAAAAATGTCACCTACAGGCTGTGTGCAATGCGAGATAGTGCTGACTTGGAATTTGAGAGCCAGGCAGGAGTGTATTTGATTTCAATCTGGGAAAATTCCAGAGAACTAAATTTGTAGGATTTATGAATATCCTAATGTCCAGGCAATTGGATTTCATCGAGAAACACAGATTTATTTTCTAGCTCATGCTGGGACACTTCAGCTATATTAAAGGGCAAAGAGAAAGAGATGGAAACTGGCTAGAATGCAATTTCTAGATACAATTTCCACATATATATTTATTTGACTCTGGTTAATGCTCAAACCTCAGGATTTCAGAAGTAAATGGGATTCAGACAACATTTCCTAAAGTCACATTCTCTTCTAATACCTGGACACTCCCCAAAGCCACACAAAGGACCAAGATAGACCTCATCTGCTTCAGGCAGGGGCAGACCAAGCATTTCTTAGGTCTGGGTGGAGATTTGCAGGAAATATTTCCCAGTCTTCACATACACCCCATGACAAGGTCTTTGAGATGATGGCTAGAAAATAAGATTAAATACAATTACCCTAAACTTTCCATAACTTGAGTGCCAATCACTTTATTTCTCATTCCATTTGTGTGCTTGCTGCTCTACTTCATTTCATATTTCACTACCCTATTTGAGTAAATGGAAGTCTTTTGCAAAAGTAATTAAATAGATGTAAGAACTTTTTGCATAAGGACTATTATATTTAGGATTACTCTTTGAGGTGCTCCAAGGCCTTAAGCTGTGTCCTGGGTCCCCTTCCCATACAGCAGGATGTCAGAATCTCAAAGGCAAATGTGGGGCTAGAGACTGCCCATAATCCTAAAATCAGGGCAATCATCTGATACTTGACATAGCTGTTCTATCTGTCCCAGGCTATCTTGTATTTTTGACTGTGGGTGCTGATGGGAAGCCTTTCCCATCCCTGACATCTTCTCTTCTTATTCATGGCTTAGCCATCTGGGTCTGTTCCTCCCCACTCCCAGTCTGGCTTCCAGTCGCAACCCCCATCAGCATCTTTATATTCAACTCCATCCCATTAGCCTAGTTCTGTTTTAGATTAATCCCACTGCCAGGGCTCAGCAAGAAAAGCCCAAATTCTTTCTTCTAAGATATAAACAGGACTGGCATAATTTAGAAATATTTGTAATACACCAGCATTTTAAAATACAAGTAAGGACTCAATTAAGTTTAAGATGAAATTAAATACAATCCTGTGGAGAAGCTTCCAGCCAATGAGATTATAGACCTCAAACTAATTGGGAGTGCAGCATAGTTACCAAAAGAGGTTGAATCTGAAAGGGATTATTGAAGACATCTTTCTGGGAGCTGGGAGACTGGACAAGGTGGTCTTCCAACATGGTGTTAGTGGTTAAAATGATCTTCAAGATCAGTACTGGTAGGAACAGTCCAAGTTATTGTCCAGATCTGCCAGTTTGCAGTCACACAAAGGCAGATGGGGACCAAATCACTGAGCCATTGAGGACAAACTGAGAAGAACCAAGGCCAGTTCTGAGAAGGATTTTGCATACAAGGAGTTTACGGTCCTATCTGGATAGAGGTAAATCAAAAACACAGGAAGCACAAGAAATCCAGGGAGGATTTGGGGTGCCCTCCTGACCTGCCTGGGCATGTCTCCTCTTCTGATCCCAGTCCTTAAGCTCCATCCTCACCTATCCAGTCTTCTCTGGGCCTGAAAATCTAAGCCTTGTGACATCAATACCAGCAACACTCATGGCAGAAGTCTATGGAACCTCTTGTCTGCTCAGATCAGTCCCAGATAAGGACAACCTTAAGCACAATGTGGAGGCTAGTGAGCCCTTGTGCCTGTGTGGAACTTGTAGGGAGTAGGAGGACCCCCCCTACCCCCGCTTTATGGCTACAAGAGGAGGAGCTTTTTTAAAGAATCCCTCCCCTGCCCCAGTCCCCATCCATGGCCTCACTCTTTATATTGGTCATTGTATTGGGAGAAGAATCTGGAACACTTGTTCCAGATCTGAGTACAGACAGAGCAGATCCATCCTGGTGCTCCTGACCCTGCAGAGGGGCACAGCTCTGTGAGGGTAGGCCTGTCCTTGCTTGAAACTGCATTGATCCTTGCAGATGAAATGTTAAGATAATCCTTAAAATGCAGATCTGAAACCACACCCACTGACCAGTGTATTAGTGATAAAGCTGATATGCTGATCTCCAACTGTCTATTGCCCCATGTCTTTCTTTCTATGGATTTTGAATTCAGGTAGAGGAAATGGGTGTTATTTATAAGTCCCCTAAATCCCAAATGGCTTTAACATTTAGGAGAAACCCTTTACTCTTTTTATCCTAACCATCCTCCCAATCTCACACATGTTCCACATTTTCCCTTCCTGTTTTAAAGTCCCCAACTTCTTCTCTATTCTGCTGCAACTCCTGGACACCTAATGAGTCAAGCTGGATTATTTGACCTGAGAGAGTCCTGGCTTCCTCCCACTGAGACGAAAATTATTGATGGGGCTGCCGTGGATTATGCCCTCCCTTAGATAATGCTCTGTCTCTACTAAGAAAGAAAGATTTCACTGTGTCCATGTTCTCAGAACCCAGGGCTCTCAGGAGTCACCTTCTTTTTTGCCAGGCACCTGTCATTTCCCTTCAAGATTTTTGGGCCCGTTACTTTAAGCCTTGATGCTGAGGACCCTGATCTTCCCTAGATGACTGGCTCTCATTCATAAAACAGAAGCATTTTCTCACATGAAACTCAGCACCAAGGATACAAGACTGTCTCCAAAATCAGGTCAATGTCGGGTCAGATAACCACAGCCTGGAATTTTCAAGTATCTCCAGCAGCTGGTTCTACAATCTTGTTTATTTCATGTGCAAGGCAGGGGAGACCGATGATTTTCTGACAGTTTCCAGACCTGGTGTTCTAAAAATAGGATGTGAATGCCGTGTATGTCCCCCCATGATGGTAGAATAGGGAAATTCATTCCCTGTCTACTCTGGCTGCTCATGCCAGGGGATGCACATCTTTGGCTGCTGTGTCCCCTGACCTGACTCTCCTTACTCCCCAGCACTGAGCACTGCTGAGGACCTTCAGAATCTATTCATTGGGGGAGGGGGCATGGAGTTAGCAATGATGGTGGAATGTGATGGACATCATTATTCAAAGTACATATATGAAGATATGAATTGGTGTGAACATACTTTATATACAAAGATATGAAGAATTGTGCTCTGTATGTATAATAAGATTTTGATGCATTCTGCTGTCATGTATTTAAAAAAATAAAAGCAATTTAAAAAAGAATCTATTCATTGATGTTTAAGTGAAAACTCATGAAACAGGTTTCAGAGGGTAGCAAGGTGCACCTGTGCGGGACACCCTAGGAGATGACACCTGTGCAGGGTGCAGCACACACCAGTTTGGTAACAGCTATGGACTCTGGCAGGGAAGTCAGAAGGCTAGCAAACACTCCCCTGCAGAGTGGCACCACAGGGTGATTCTGCCACAGTCAGAGGCTAAGGAGCATCTTGAGTGCTACCTCCTACAGAAAGCCTTTCCTGACCACCTAACCCTGTGCTCTCTCTGAAACTCTTTAGTACTTAGAGAAAATGTAATGAAACATAATTTAGTTGTTAATTGGGTACGACCTAGCATTGATCATTGCCATTCTCTGTATGTCTTATTTCATCACCAAGGTTGGAAAATATATTAATATTTCTTTAAACTTCCCCATCATGTCTAGTACATGGAGGACACTTGGAGGTACTGGGAAGAAAGACCCTTGGTTTCTCCAAACACCACCCATATTTTCTATGCATCTCAAAATTTTGTCCTCTAGGAAACCTTTCCCAACCACTTTGGTTCACATTGATTTCTTCTACCCTCTCTGTCCACTTGTTATTGCCTGGGCCAACCATTTTGTCACTCAATTATGTTCTGCCTGAATTTGTACTTGAGATTGACATATGAAAGTCCTGTCTTCACAGCTATAGCCAGGGTTCCCCTGAGATGGACTGGGAAAGGTGCCATATCAAGGTCTGACCCACACAGGTCTCAGTCATTTTCTGTTGCTCTCCTGGAGGTCATACTCCCCACAAAGGAAGGTCACATTCCCCAGTCCGCCCACTGTTATCTGTTGAAGGATAGCTGTTAGCACCAGGTAGACCCGAGTGTGAATCCAGGCTGGACACTTATGAGGTGTCACTGCAAACACCTCACCTGAGCTGTCTAGCCCCATTCCATTTCCTCGCCTACAAAATAGGGCATTGGAAATGGGATGGATTCAAACTCAAAAGCTTCTTCTCAGCAAAAGAAACAATCAGTGAAGTGAATAGAGAACCTACAGAATGGGAGCAAATTTTTACCACATGCATATCAGAAAGAGCACTAATCTTTAGGATATATAAAGAACTCAAAAATCTTAACATCAAAAAACCCAAATAATCCAACCAATAAATGGGACAATGAACTGAACACACTTCTCAGAAGATGATATACAATCAATCAACAACTATATGAAAAAATGTTCAACATCTCTAGCAATTAGAGAAATGCAAATCAAAACTACTCTAAGATTTCATGTCACTCCAATCAGAATGGCAGCTATTAGGCATACAAACAACAATAAGTGTTGGCAAGAAAACGGCATACGATTACATTGCTGGTGGGACTGCAAGTTGGTGCAACCAATCTGGAAAGCAGTATGGAGATTCCTTCGAAAACTGGGAATGGAACCACCATTTGACCCAGCTATCCCTCTCCTCAGTCTATACCCAAAGGACTTAAAAACAGCATACTACAGGGACACAGCCACATCAATGTTTATAGCACCACAATTCACAACAATCCATAAATTGTGGATCAAATCTAGATACCCTTCAGTAAATGAATGGATAATGAAAATGTGGTATAAATACACAATGGAATACTGCTCAACATTAAAAGAGAATAAAATCATGGCATTTGCAGGCAAATGGATGAAGTTGGAGAATATAATGCTAAGTGAAGTAAGCCAATTCCAATAAACCAAATGCTGAATGTTTTCTCTGATATAAGGATGCTGATTCATTATGGGGATGGTGGGGTTGGGGGGAGCATGGGAGGAATAGACAAACTTTAAATAAGGCAAAGGGGAGGGAGCAGAAGGTGGGTTATGGGGGGGTAGGAAAGACGGTGGAATGAGACGGACATTATTACTCTAAGTACATGTATGAAAACACAAATGGTGTGACTCTACTCGTGTTCAGAGACATGAAAAAATTGTGCACTATTTGTATAGTATGAATTGAAATGCATTCTGCTGTCATATATAACTAATTAGAATAAATAAAATTCAAAAAATTTTTTAAAAATAGGGCATTGCATAGGAATAATACCAAACACCAAACAGAGCCATCTGAGCCCAAGTGCTATTGCCCCCTAAAAACATTAGGCATGTGGAATCAGGGTTAAGAGTGGGTCCCCTGGAGCCAGGCATGGTTTCAAATGCCTGTAATCCTAGCGACTCAGGAGGTTGAGGCAGGAGGATTGCAAATTTGAGGCCAACTTCAGCAATTTAGCAAAGTCTTAAGTAACTTAGCAAGACCCTGTCTCAAAATAAAAAATAAAGTAAAACAGGCTAGGAATATGGCTCGGTGGTAAAGGACCCCTAGGTTCATTCTCCAGTATCATAAAAAAAAAAAAAATGTGTCCCCTGGAGTCAGAACATGTGCCCTTAACCTAGTGACTTATTCCCTAACCTGCAGTTTCCTTATCTGTACAATAGTGATAATTCTGTGAACCTCACAGGCTTCTAGTGAGGATTCTGTGAGATGATGTAGCTAACTAAGGGCTTACATGTTGGTCATGTTAGAAGTGAAAGTGATGATAGTAAAAATCTGCTATCACAGCAAGTGGCACAAGAAAGGTGTTTAACAAACACTGTCCTTACCATGCCAGGGCCTTGAAGGCTGTTTCTCTCCTAGGTATCAAGGTGTGCTGTCCCTTCTACATCTGCCATCTACGCAGCACAAAGCAGGGCTTGCAACCAAATCAAATCTTTATTATATCCACAAACGCAGGCCTAGGAAAACAGGGGCCTCTGTGTCTCTGATGTCGGTGTTTTTAGCCCCACCCCCACCCTCCAGGAGTTATCTTGCATCTCTAACTCCTTAATCCCGTGGAAGAGCTGTGATAAATTCTTACTCCAGGGTGACATGTAACAATTTATAGTGCAATAAAATGCACAAGAGCTCTCCCTTAGCAGGAATGTGACAATGGCCCTTTTTCCTCCCAAAGTACCCCACCCTGATTCCACATGCCTCATGTTTTTAGGGGGCAATAGCACTTGGGCTCAGATGGCTCTGTTTGGTGTTTGATATTATTCTTACTCCACAGAGGAACCTGTGCTAAGGGCAAACTCAGCTTTCCAGGAGAAACTCACTCTAAACCCCACAAAGCCCTGGCCGAGGAGCATTCTTAGGAGCCTGGCTTAGCATTTGGAATCTGTGGCCACTGACTGTTCTGTGGACTAGCTGTCAGTTTGCCTTGTTATGTGTCAATCTAAGTAATTCCTCAGAGGATGGCAAACTTCCACTCTTTGGAATTGAATGGATGCTAAAAGGTTCTCTGACATCCTCCTGCTTTATCATGTACAGTTCACACTGGAGTCTACAAATCAGAGTACTGTGCTCAGAGTCCTGGCCAAACTGAGCCCTTTAATGTGTTTAACTTCTGAAATTTTCCCTTCAGTTTCTGTCATTTCTAGTATGTTACTTAATTCCTACCTAAACCTTTTAAATTGTGATTTTAATGCAACTAAACACATGCCCTATTTTAATCCTTCAAGAGACCTGATTTTCTGTGATGATAGAGATCCACTATTCCAGATAAATCTTATTACCATAAATTTGTGTGCTTCTACCAGGTGAAGCAAGAAAGGTATAAAAAGTGAGCATTGCTATTGTTCTGTCTTACTGTAGCTCATCTCATCCATTTAGCTACTGCCTTTCAGAAAATCAAGACCATTTAAGTATGTTAACGGCACAGATGGAAAATTGTAAAGAGGCTGCAATTGACTTGGGAAGAAGAAAATTCAAGTATAACAAGGAATGATTCCAAGAACTGTCACATTGATGACCATAATGTACTAAAAATCCAGGAGGAAGAACTTTTTTTTTTTTTTTTTTTGAACAACAACACAAACTTAAAGCCATGATTAGCTTTACAGAGGGAAAGGTATAAAGGTGATCCTGAATCAACTGATAAATCTCAAATGTGTTCACTCATGCCCATGAGATACAGTCATGCCCAGATACACATAAGCCTGGGTCCCCAGAGTCACAGAGTAACATTCATTGCTGGGAGAGGCTCCCTTCAACCAGGAATATCACTGACCCAGAATGTTGGCAGAGGTATGAGAAGACTGATTCGGGAGGTCTGGAGTGGATCTCACCATTCTGAATTTTAATAGACCTACCCCAGAAGGTTCTTATGCAGCTGGTTTGTGGACCACACTTTGAGAAACTCTGGAGTAGACGACTCCAGGATTTTTCAGCTGTATAATACATAAACAACCTCTAAACATTCAATTTCTTGGTATATTTTCTATGTTCATGGCCTGTGTATATATCTGTGGGAGACTACACATCATTTGTCTCTCTGTACTGTACATATAGATTCTACATATGCCTCATTCATGACAGAACAACTGAATTTTATGTGTTCAGCAAAAATCAAATAAATACATATATGAATTTGGGTAATTTCATTCCTTACTTGGTCCAGAAAAAGAATCTAATTTGTAAAAGATGACTAGAATCTCAAGCCCTGCTCCACATCTCTGAGGACCAAACACAGAGGGTCCATGAGCTTCACTTCAGGGACCATTTCAAACAAACGTGGGGATTTTGACTTTGATGTTCAGTGGTTCTTCATTCCTTGCACCCTTGAATCTGGGGTGGACCTCCAAAGTCTGAGGCCTCACAAAGACTTCCAGCTTCAGAAAGTTATTAAATTTGTTCTTCCCTGCCTTGGCCGAGGGAGGAATTTTTTTGTTCCTCTTCTGTTAATCATTCACCTTTAGTGACGGCAAATCGGTTTTAGCTGGTGGTCATTTTGCAGAGGCTGACCAGAGGAATGGGCAGAGAAGGATTCTGAGGCTGTATGTGGGCTTCAGTGAAGGAATGTGACCTAGTTCCCTATGGAGTAGGATGGGGTCACTTTGAATCACAGCCCCAATTTTCTCATGAAAAGACTTACACATTTTAAACAGGATTTTAGAATCTAGACATTGGACGGCTAAGGGTTAAAACTTCTGTCTCCTGTCTTCAAAGTTTTATGTTCTTCCCAAACCTCACTGATAATAAATCATCCATAGTAGTGGCGGCGAGGCTACTGGTAGCAGTAAAATGTCACCCCTCAGTCCTGTTCTTCAGATGACCTGTTTGTCTTTATAGCGAAGGCCTTTTCTGCCAATCCAGGCAAGTTTTGCTAACAAAACTTGGGGTTTTGTTAGCAAAAACTTGGGGTGAATGAGACTGACTTGGGGTGAAATATGAGAAAGTAGTAATCTCATACCAAGTTGTTGGGGGCTCTCAGGAGAGGGCCAGCCCTGTCTATCTCAGTGTCCCTATTTCTGACTGACATTCTCAAGACTTGGGAGCAATGCCCTCTCATTCACAGGAATCTTCCACCTCCTGACCCAATTTGTAGATTTATGGAATTTGCTGATTCTAAGGCTATCTGCACTTATGAACACACATATAACAAATAAATTTGACCCACTATGAAGTGTATGGCCCTTCCTCTAATGGGGACAAATGGCGTTCCCTAGGGCTCTTGGCATATACCACATGACACATTGGATTTATTTTGGTGGGGAAAACAGGGAAGAGGGATTTAATAAAATGGAACTAAATCTTATGCACACCCAGTATTTAACTTCTTTGATACTAAACGGTCTTAGCGGTCAGAATCCGGGGGATGGGGGTAACTTGAAAGGCAGCAAGGAGAGGAAGCAAGTTAGGGTTGGATGTAGCTGAGCACAACAGTGAGTTTCTGGGTGGTGATACTATTCTCAGAACATTTCTGCTGCATTATTTTGCTGTGAAGAATCAATAAAAAGATGTGGTTTTTAATTTAGTGGGTCTCATCTGAGACCAAATACATCTGACAGTAGCCTGACTTTTTAAAATGCAAACACTGTGCTCAGATTTATTAACTTTTACGTTATGAATATTTAAATATGACCACCCCAATGGTATCATTTTACACGGAGCTAATGCACTTACATTTTTAATGAAACGAGTAGTCAACCATTAAAAGTAAAATATTGATATGAACTGTTACACTAATTGATTGGGGGAAGAAAGTTATTGTGCCAGCAAATCATAAAATTTAGGAAAATGAATAGAAATCACATGACCTAATTATTGTCAGCCCTTGACATTCAGGAAGATGCTGTCCAATATATCCCTTTTCCTTTATGAACAATTGCTTTTTAAAATGACCAGAGAAAATGATCAGTGCAAATCAACTCTCAGGTAGAAAATGTGAGCCAGAAAGCAGTATGATCATCTGCAACAGTACTTAGCTGCTGAGTTCCTGCTTACAAAAAAAAAGGGGTGGGGGAATGGAGGTAATTCTTTCTTTAATTCAGGTCCCAAACCTACTTTTTCCTGGATTCCCCATAAAATGCAGAAAGTTAAACTGAAGATAAATCTCCCCTGAATTTTAAGATGTCGGTCCTCTTATCAAGATGTGAATAAATGTAATTGTAAAGTCACTTTAAAGACTCTTTGAAGTTGTCTTTTAAAGTGGAAGAGTTATGGTTGAAAGCCAACCCTGGCATTCCTTTTCTAAGTATGATTTTCTGTATTTGATTGTCTTAAAGTGAGTGCTTGCAGTTAAAGTCTTAGAGGCTTAAGTAATGAAGAGTGTTGTAGTTTCCAAACTCATTTTTGGCTGGTAAACTTATAAATAAAGACCAGAATCACTGCCCCCATGTTTTTTTGTTAGTCAGTGAATTCCTAACTTCATTGATAAACAAGCTGTTATAATCCATTTAAGAGATGACCAAGTTCATATTTCTTGCTAAATACCTCTCCCATGGCAATTTGATTAGCAAAATATGTAGTTGATTCAACAAAACAGGAGACCTCTCCATGTATTAGTAACATACATTGCACTGGGAGCTCAGAGAACAACAAGAAAAGAGTGGAGAAGGTGAACTGGGCACTGTGGAGGCAGGAATAGAGTGACCAGTGGGATTGAGGATACAGGAAAGAAAATGGTTGAAGTGATACACTGGGGAGGGGAAAGAAGGAGGATGCAGGTAGGAGCCAGGTACGGGGGAAGCAAAAATAGTGGACCAAGTGAGGAAAAAATACCAAGAATTTTACAGAGAATGCCATTTAGTGCAGTGTATCTCAAAATGTGATATGCATATAAATCACCTGGGGTTCTTATAAAAATGCAGACTCTGATGTCTGCAATAAGATTGAGGTAGAAAACAATAAGTTTGAGGTAAAAAATCTGCAAATTCTGCATTTCTGCCTGGAACATGCCATTGCTGCTGATGCAGATTACATGTTGAGTAGCAAGACTAGAGGGACCCCAATTTTGTCTGTTGGTACGTGGAGAACGTCCGTCCGAACCAATGAATGAATTATTCATTGTCGGTTGTGTACCTAACAATCCACTAGGTACTTGGAAAAGTTCAAAAGAAGATGAGAACCCACTAGTCCAAGACCTTTGTCTTTTAGATAAGACATGCAAACACAAAACTACTAGAGTGAAACAGAGGGGACTGTGTATTACAGAGCCTACGTGTGGCTGGAAGCCTTTGGAACAGAGAGAGATCTGTTTGAGCATGTTAGAGCTTAGGCAAAAGAGAGGGGAGTGGCCTTAAGCTGAAAGTGAACATAAAGAGAAAGAGTGTGAGCGGAGGTGCCCAAGAACTTCAGAGACCTTTGTGGGACCTTCACGCCCCACTGCAACCCTGTACAGTGACAATCTCTAGGGTTGAAAAGGCTACTTGTTGTGGGTGGCTCTGACTGAAAAGGCAGGTGTGTGTCCGGTAGTCACCAGAGCACCTGGCACACTGGCAGAGACATTAATGGTGACATAGTAAGGAACCAACTCATTGTCAGAGCTATCTAAAGAAGCACAGAGCAATTACCCTGCATATTAATACTCCCAACATAAGCATTCAGGTCCCAAAGAAGAAGAAGTATAGATTCCCAGAGGGAGAAAATATAGAAATAACGACTGGGACATGAAAGTCTATTTAGGATACTCATTTCTTATTTGTTGCTAAATGGAACAAAAATAAATAAATAAAAATAATTTCCCTTTGCAATTCCCTCTTAAAAGATAAGTCACACATTTGTGCTGAGGTTCAGGCTCCCTAGGTTTGGGAGGCCTTGCAGAAACAATCCTTGCTTAATTTTAAGAAGTCCTGACACACTCCAGAATCTGTAGGAGTTACTGGAAGAGAATTGTTCCCACATGTCCTAGAACTAAATCACATCAGTCACATTATAAAATGGTCTTAAAAACATGACGTTGTGGTGTCAAAACACCACAGATGGGGTGATTTATAAAGAAGAGACAATTATGAGGCTCATGGCTCTGGAGGTTGGGAAGTCCAAGATGGAGGGGCTGCATCTGGCTAGGGTCTTGTTGCTCAGCCATAACATAGTAAAAAGTATCCCATGAACAAGACTGAGAGCAAAAGAGAGAGCCAAATTCCCTTTTATAACAAACCACTCTCCTGCTAATGACATTAATGCATTCATGAGGACAAGAGCCTTCATGCCTTAATCACCTGTCAAGACTATTGTACTAGGAGTTAAGTTCCCACCACATGAAACTCTGGGAGTCATAATCAGACCATAGCACTTGGCAAGAAGTGATGGATATTTCCAGAGAGAGGAGAATCCTTCACCGTGACAACTGATATTTGTGCTGAGCCTTGAAGGATGAGGAAGACACTGCTCGGTGGCATGGGGGAAGGGCTTGGCAAAGAGGGGACCAGCTGCAGCAGAGCCATGTGAAATCTCTGTGAGGACACAGACACACTGTGGAGTTGAGGTAAAACTAGGAGCTCACAAGGCCTTAATAAGGAGGTGAGCATAGTACAGCAGGTTGAGGCCAAACTGGGAGGCACCTTAAATACCAGGCAGGAACATTTAGATCTCTTTTTTTTTTCAATTGGTGCATTATACATAATAGTGGATTTGTTGTTACATATTTGTACATGCACACAACATAACAATATAACCTGATTAATTTTGTTCAACAGCACTTCCCTTTTCCCTTCCCTCCTCCCTTCCCTTGGTCCCCTTCCTCCTTCCTCTATTCTCTGGGTCTTCTATTTTTATGAGGCCCCACCCCCCACCCCCAACCATTTTCTTCTCCTATCCTTAACTTTCACATATGAAAGAAAACACAACCCTTGACTTTCTGAGTTTGGCTTATTTTGCTTAACGTGATGCTCTCAAGAGGAACATTTAGATCTCATCTTATACCCAGGGGTATCTAATCTTGACTTTCTTATCTTGCTTGGATGAAATATGCTTGTACACACCCAATTCAGGCAATTGGCTTTGAACCATGGTCATAAAGCCAAAGATACCTTTGCATAACCTTTCATCTGAAATCTTTGTCTTCATTCAGCTGTATCCCGAGTTGTTATGTGGCAATGGAGAGGTAGATTGGGACAAGTAAGCCAGAGGTGATTGTGATTTTATTACTAACCTGCTGTGTAATTTTCATCAAGGGACAACTTCCCTTAGCCTCAGTTTCTCCTACTGCTGAACTAAAAATAACTATCATTTCAGAGCACCAAATCTCACAGTTCTTACAATGCTGCCGCAGAGGACATCTTGCATGCCCGTTATATGCTTTATCTATGTGATCCTCCAGTGGGCCCCCGGGCTCTGTTATCAGCTCTTTCACAGTTGAAGAAACTAAGGCTCAAAGAATTTAAATACTTGATCTAAGGATACCTATGGCTAATAATTAGCAAAGCTGAGATTCAATCAAATTCCAAACTCAATCTACACTCAATTCTGCAATACCCTTTACTGCCATCTTGGGGTAACAATCACCATTTCAAAGAAAGTGTCATGGTCAAAGTTGTTTCTTTTTCTTTTTTTTTTTTAAAGAGAGAGAGAGAGAGAGAGAGAGAGAGTGAGTTTTAATATTTATTTTTTAGTTTTTGGCGGACACAACATCTTTGTTTGTATGTGGTGCTGAGGATCGAACCCGGGCCGCACGCATGCCAGGCGAGCGAGCTACCGCTTGAGCCACATCCCCAGCCTTCAAAGTTGTTTCAAAGCACTTTTATGATGTTATCTCATAATCCTCATTCGGCTGAACCATCAAAGCTGGACGTCACAACCTTAAAAATCACATAGTTCACTCTGCCCATGTTACAGTAGAGGACACTGGTGTGCAATGACACTATGGAACTCACACAGTTAATCCCACTGGTATCTGGTCCTCTTGTATTTTAATAGAGCAGCACTTCAAATAGGGTCTCTGATAACTACAGCTTGGGAATTTTCACATCCACCCATTTTCTCTTATAGCAAAGAGTCATTTTCTCTGTTTCCTTTATAACTCCACATTTGATAGTGACATTAAAATTAAGTATTAGACACCTGCAGAGCCCTAGGATCAGGCAGATGATTGACAGTTCAGGATTAAGGTCTAGAATGTGATGTTTCCTGGGAGGATGTTTTGGTATACGTTGCTTCAGGAAAGTGTTAGAAAATTTTAAGCTCTCTCATGATTGAGATGGATAGGATATTCTTTAAGAGAAATGGTGGTGGTATTAAGGCAAAAAATAGACTTGATAAATTAAGATCAAAGTGGTATCAAGAGACTTATAATTATTTATCTTCTTTAATTTAGTAACTCAATTCCAAACATGTATTTTGAGGAAATAATCTGAAATTCATAGAGAAACAGGCCCAATGATGTTCATCTCAACATTACTTACAACAATTTAAAAAAACAGAATAAAACTGGAAACAAGAGATTCAACCTTAGGTGAATACTTAAAAAACAAAATATTATGGAGCCATTAAAATATTATTTATGTAACTTTGATGGAAGGAGGAAATGTTTCAATCAGAATAAAGTTTACACAGCATGGTCCCAGAAATGTAAAAAAAAAACTGCATAGACTATGGGGAACACACCAAAACACTAACAGAATTTCCCTGTAGGAGGGGTAGAATTATGGAATTAAGATTTTAATCTTCTGTAAATTTACCTTAGCCTTCCAAAATTTACACAATAGAATGAGTTCCTTTTATACTTTAAAAACAAACAGCATGGAAAATGTCTTGGAAGTAGTGAAGATGACATCTCACACAATGCCTGCTTTATGTCCTCTATGAGCCACCATCCTACATAAGCATAAAACTTTATATTATGCCTTAGAATGGTCAGGTGGGTCTAGTAGTAGCAGGAACCGCCCAGAAAGGCCCCTCCCAGAATTGTGGCTCAGAAATCTGGTGCTACGGTTTGAATGTGTCCCCTGAAGTTCATATGCTAGAAACTTAATCCCCTAACTTACATTTTAATGGTATGTGGAGGTGGAGCCTCTGGGAGGTAATTAGGATTAGGTAAAGTCATGAGGGTGGGGCCCCCAGGATGGCATTAGTGGTTTTAAAAGACGAGGAGAAGAACTGGGCAAGCATGCCTATTCTGTCTTACCAGGCAGCATGTTACCATGTTACCATGCAGCAAGAAGGTCCTCACCAGTTTCAACCAGACTTCTAAGGTGAAGAGTCAGGAATTTGGCCAAAGTCTTTTGTGAGGCTGAAGAAATTGCTTTACAATGCTGGGAATAGGACTGGAGATAGAGACAGACATGGTGGCCTAGACTGAAGTGATTCTCCCTGAAAAAATTAGACCTTCCAAAAACCATAACTTTTGCTCTGAGAAGAACTTCAGAGATGACCAAGTGCAAGCCTCTCATTGTCTAGTGAGGCAACTGAGTCAGAGGTTGGGCAGCTTTGCTAAGATCATCCTGTGGATGCCCAAGATGCCCAGCGTCTAGTCCAGTTTGTTTTTCACTGTCCAATGCTGCCACCCTCACGAGGAAATAAATGCCTGGGTACTTTTAATAGTCTCCTGCAGTTTATTATCATAATGGAAACTGTGAGTCGCCTCTGTTCTCCTACCATGGATTTATGATCCCAGCAACAAGCCCAGTATAACAAACAGAGTCAGTGCCAATGGGCAATAATACTCTTCCCGTTCTCTGCTGATTTATTTCTGAAATGGTTAGATCCCTGATTCGCCCATGCACACCCAAATCAAACACACACACACCCCCACTGAGCCAAAATGGCAGTGACTCCAGAGGTTTTCAGGGTGTTTGTTCAAGATGTGTGTAGGCAATCTGCATTTCTGGAATTCATGAAAGTTAGAGAGAAAATAATACCCAACCAATATGCCACTTTTAGAAACATGGTTCAGTGCCTTGAGATAATGGGAATGTTTTTAGCCCACTTTGTGGAAATGGCTTTGGACTTTCTTGGCCTTGGGAACAGACCAACAATGAGATGGTTCACTTGAAGATAGAGCAGTGAGAAGTTGGAGCTGCAATGTTTATCAAGGGGCTCAAATAAGCAGAACAACAAATCTCTCAAAATAATGCAGAAAACCCTATGAAAATGAAAATATTGAATGCAGTGAGCAGTTGGGAGAAATGGCCTGGGAGTGGGAGCTAACTGGAGGCAGATGGAGAGAGGTGGGGACCCATCTGACTCCTCTCAGCTCCGGATGGGAGATGCCTTAAATTTTCTAAGCTGGGCATAGTTTACAAATCAGACTCCTGCACTGGAGTCTGCTCCACCCTGTCTTCTCCCTAGATGTGCCTACTTCACTCTAGTTCTGTAGACACCTGGGATTCCAAAGCAGGAGTGGCAATGCCTGGGAGTCATATGGTGTAAAGTGGAAACAACAACACGGTTGGCAATTATGACCAAAAGCATATACATGCAGGAACAGAAAGACAGTGGCTTCAAAAATCTGAGGTACAGAATAACCTATTGGTGACAAAAAAGGTGACCAATTTTTTTGGATGAGTTTTCTTTATACTAGGGAATACTTGGACTTGTACCTGATAGTAATTTGGAAAAGGTCCTTAAAGAAACAAAGATTAGAATATTATCCATTCAAAACAGAAGAAAGAAATTTTAATGTATTCACCCTAAGAAATGATAAAAGTTTAAGATGATCAATATGCTAATTACCTTCAGTGGATCATCACCCACTTCATACATGAATTAAAACATTGCATTGTCCTTCATAAATATGTATAAATTTTACATGTCAAGCAAAAGAATCTTTAAGCATAAAAAATGTAACATTAATTAATTAATAATGTGTGACATGGGTACATATCATATGGACTACATGCTGGAGGATTTAACAGCATCATATAAGAAAAGAAAAAATTTCTGTCCTTGTGGCTTATGGTTGAGGGAAGACAGAATGTAAACATTATTTATGACATGGTAGGGATCACATTTAGAGAATGTTAAGACACTCTGACACTATAAAAGAATATATGTGAATTTAGGGAGGGATCTAGGTTAAATGAGATACTGTGTATATAGGGCTCAGAAGGGTACCTGGAACATAGTAAATACTCAATGAACTGAGGCCATTATATTTGTTATTACTAATGGTCTAAAAACATGCTTCAAAAAGCAAAATCTTTTTTTGGACATATGAACTGTAAAAAAGTCCCTGATCCACATTCATTCATTCATTTGTTCATTGAATATACACTTTTTCGTTTTGTTTTGTTTTAGCTTACGTTGTGAGGTGCTAAAGTCAGTTCACAAACATATAAAGATCTCTACCTTCCAGGGGCTCAAATTCTAATAGGGATGAAAGACATGTATGGATCATTGTAAAGTGGTGTAATACAAAACATGTTATATAATGCTAAGGTCTGCCTTGCAACATTGAATAAAAGAAAGGAGTTCAGTCTAGATGGATAAATGACTATACAGGGGCCCTTGTTTTATTATAAGTTTTTTCCCTAGGTATGGCATTGGCAAAATAACTTTTTTGTTCTTACCTCCATATTTTACCTCTCAATTCAATTGCCTGATACTTTTTTTGTTTTTTTACTTTGGAAAGGGTTATTGTCATGCTATAGTTACAAAATTTGAGGCCCAGAGAACAAACTCAAAATAGGAGTTTTTCTTATAGAGAAATTCACTTCCAAAATAACCATAAAATGGCTCGTCTCCACAAGGATGACAATTAACAAAAAAGTGTGATTTGGTCAAAGTATCTAAGAATACTCTGGTTATCTGTGTATCCAAGAAAGTGAGGGCTTTCTGTCTCCTGATCCCTGTGCCAATCAGCAGATGTTTATACGAGCAGGAGGCCCAAGCTCCATTTTTCAAGCTGTCTCCCTCAGGCAGAATCCTCTGCCCTCTCTCTGCTCTCTTCTTCGTCTGGGCCACAGAGATCAGTATCTTAGTGACAGAACCTGTCTAAGATGTTTTATGTTTTACATAAGGGCAAAGGAGAAAAGAATAAAAAATTTTTTAAAAGTCCCCATGTCCTCCTCAGAGAAGCAACATGATGTTTGTCTTCTTTTAAGCCTGTCCACGGTCGAGAGCTCCAGCCCTGCCTGGCTCTCTAGCCTCTTCTCTGCCAGGAGCCTGGGCCAAGCCACAAGCAAAGCCCAGACTTGATGAGTTGACTGATGGCCCAGAGAAGCACGGAGTCATTTGATGCCTCCCACGGAACCCTCACATGGACAGAGTAACTGGATCTGCCAGGCAAGGCCCTTGGAGAGTTCCCTCATCTCTCACCCTTTGGGTCACCCCACACAGGAGGCAAAGTTAGTCCCTGCTAACTCAAATGGGTTCAGCAACTAACTAGAAAAGAGTTAAACTTGTCTCTTTTCTAATTCATGACCAAACAAGCATAAAAACAAACAAACAAATGAGGCAAAAATAGGAAAAAAGAGAAAGTTTATTCCTGAAAGGAAGAAGGACTACAGGCTGGCTGTTCCCCCAAAAGCCCTCTCTCAGCTTTGCTCATTTTAACTACCTCCCATCCTTCTTTTCTACCTTCTGCGCCAGGAACTGGGCATTCGGTGAGAAGGTGCATTCACAGTGAAAGGAAATTAGGTGAGCAATGTTTTTCAGATTATAAGAACATTCAGGAGGCTGACCCAACTGTGAAATGTGAGTTTCACTTACCAATAAATATGACTTTCCATATGCCCATGCTCTGACCCCAATAAAGAAAAGATCCCAGAAAACATCTGTTCTAGAGGGCCCTGCTCTTAGAGGGATTCAGCATGCTGCCAGAGCAGATGCAATTCCTCCATACGATCCTCAGGAAAGGAAGAACAGAAGAGGACAGTCCTGAAGAAAATCATTTACTCAGACTTGGCTCCTAACAGTGAAAATAATGGGGGGAGAGAGTAGAGGAGCCATCTTAACATATCTTGTCTAATTTTTAGACAAGGTAAAGCTAATGGAAGCTAGTTGACAAGTAATTTGATTTTGGAAGCCACATTGTAGAATCTTGGTGGTGGTGGTGTTAGAGGAAGAAGTTGCAGGAGATGATTCAAGTTGTCTGAGGAATAATGATTCAGTTGGTGGAGACCTACATGCTCCTTACCTGCCAAAATGCCCAAGCAAAAACCAGAGCTCCCTCCCCTATAGACATTGCTTACTAAAAAAAAAAAAAAAAAAAAAAAAAAAAAAAAAAAAACCAAGGCATCTAGACTCCAGAAACATTTGAGAACTTTGGTGAGACTCCTGTTTCTGCTTTCACCAAAATTAGGCCCCGTCAGTCAACAAGCCCTACCAAGAGGTGGTGGAGTATTGGGACACTGATGGAATGTGATGAAGAGAATCCACTTAACCCAAGTGCACCGCACCTGCTTCATGACACCCATTGTACCACCTTAGCTCAGTGCCTGCCATGTTTATGGAAGTAATTGATTAATATATACTTTTAAAAATTACCTTATAAAATTATGCATATTTCAAACAGATATGAAACAATGTGCTCTATATGTGTAATAAGAATTATGATGCATTCTGCTGCCATGTATTTAAAAAATAAAAGCAATTTTAAAAATTAAGTAATTAAAATAATTAAATAAATAAATCATGCATATTTATATGGTACAGTATGGTCATTGTCATTTCCTTATCTTTTCTTTATGTTTAGAGCTTTCTAGCTCCTCTATTCTAGTTCCTCGTAAAACATATAATTATCGTGGACCATAGTCACTTTACCAAGCTGTAGGACACTAGAGCTTATTCCTCCTCTCTAACTGCATTTTGGTACCTGCCATTCATCTTTCCTCTATCTCTCTTCTCTTTCCTAGCCTCTAAAAAATATGTAAGGCTTCACAAATTTTGAGTCACCCTTGCACCAGGGCCACGTTGATCTTCTCTGTGTTGTTTCAATTTTAATACATGTGCTATTGAGGTGAGCACTAATTAATATATTAATATATTGAGAACTTACATACAGTAACATACTGTCTACCAGTTTTCAGGCTCGAGAATTGGCCTAAAAGAACACAGAAGACTAAATATGGTTAGAAGAGAAAATGTAACCTGACCAAGCCCTGGCAATGTAAAAGCAAACTCTGGCAGTCAGAAAATGAGAAGAAATAGGGGAGGAGAAGAGCAGCCACCCATGTCTTCACGCAACTTGGTTGAAAATCAGAAATACTTTCTAAAGTATTTTATTATGTTTTATGGTGTATTATAATTATACATAATAGTTGGATTCATTGTGACATAGTCATATATGCACATGATTTGGTCAAATTTTAATCCCCAGGATCTCCCCCTTTTTCTCCACTTGGCTCCCTTCCTCTACGCTACTGGTCTCCCTTCTATTTAAAAATATATGTTTTCAGTATTATGCACAAACATAGAAGGAATAAATAACAGGGCAAAAACAATTGTTCAAAATAAGAAAGGGGGGGCATAAGGCAAATTAAATCCTTAACTTTCTGTGGGTAAGGACCTTGACAAGATTTTAAATTAATAATTCAAGAGATAGTCCATAAATCAAGTAGAGTCAGGGAGGAAAGCATCAGAATTGGTAGCAGAAAGCATTTGCTTCAGGGAAATGCTAAGCCTGGGGAATTATGGGGTGGGTAACTATAGATTTTTATTTTAATTCCTTCCCCTGAGTTCTGTTCTCACTGCAACCCCAACCCCTTAGTGTTCTTGATAAATGGGGGGGGGGGAATGAAAAGGGAAAGAAAAGAAAGGAATGGAGAGAGACAGGAAGGAGGGAGAGAGAGAATTTTATTAGGAAGTTACTTCTTGCTATATTAGAATCATGTTTGTTCTTTCAATTCCCACTAGCATAAGATGCCAGGTGGTAAAACGTTGTCCAAATTGCTTCATTGGTTTTTCTGTCTCCTTCTGAGAAGGACCTGACTGTCTGGCAGAGTTAGCGTTGATTAGGTCCCAACTTCCTTAACAAGACTCCTATAGTGCAAGAATTAAAACCAAGAATCAATAAATGGGATGGATTCAAACTAAAAAGTTTCTTCTCAGCAAAAGAAACAATCTGTGAGGAGAATAGAGAGCCTACATCCTGGGAGCAAATCTTTACCCCTCATACATCAGACAGAGCACAAATCTCTAGGGTATATAAAGAACTCAAAAAGCTAAACACCAAAAAACAAACAAACAAAAAACAAATAACCCAATCAATAAGTGGGCCAAGGACCTGAAAAACCCTTCTCAGAAAAGGATATACAATCAATCAAGAAATATATGAAAAAATATTCATCATTGCTAGCAATTAGAGAGATGCAAATAAAAACCACTCTAAGATTTCATCTCACTCCAGTCAGAATGGCAGCTATTATGAAGACAAACAACAATAAGTGTTGGCAAGGATGTGGGGGAAAAAGGTCCACTCATACATTGCTGTTGGGACTGCAGATTGGTGCAACCACTCTGGGAAGCAGTAAGGAGATACCTCAGAAAACTTAGAATGGACCCACCATTTGACCTAGCTATCCCTTGCCTTGGTCTATATCCAAAGGACTTAAAAATAGCACACTACAGGGACACAGCCACATCAACATTTATAGTGGCACAATTCACAATAGCTAAATTGTGGAACCTACCTAGATGCCCTTCAGGAGATGAATGGACAGAGTTGAGTTGGAACAAGAGTTCCAATAGCCTGTAAGTCCATTCAGGTCTTGTGCTATGGCAGGGTTTGCTGCTTGTCCTGGTCATTGACCATCAGCCTTTGTTCTACCCTTTTTCTTACAGACCTCACCCAACGAGGACCCAGGAGTGTGGATGGACCTTCAATTTCTGGGTCTTGTTCACCTCCATCTCTTCATCCTGGCCTTGTTTCTGCTTATTCTGGCCTTCAACCTGGTCAACTCAGAGTTAATTTATGCCTCCAGAATAGAGCATCCTCATTTAGCATGGATTATCACAGGAGATTATGCACATAGTTTGATCAATATCCTTTCTCTGTTTTCCCTCACCTTTGCCCCCTTGCATTTTAGACACTGGGGACTTTTATGGAGATTCAGTTTTAAGTTCACAATCCCAAAAAGGAACAACCAGAAATTCTCTTGCTTTTAAAGTAGTGAAAGTATAGCTAAAAATCCACAGCACAAATTATGTATAAAATGTAATAATTTCTAATCTTTTTTGTTGTAGCTGATGAGCTACTATACTTATTCACAGAGTTAATTAGGATTCATAGGGTAGAAGACCATTTGGATGGATCGTGATAGATAAAATGTCAGAAAATGACTTGTATGGGGATACCAGGTGTTATGGTTTAGAAATGAGGTGTCCCCCAAGAACTCATGTGTGAAACAATACAAGAAAGTTTAGAGGTCACATTGTTGGGTTATGAAAGCCCTAACCTAATCAGTGCCTTAATCCCATATAGAGATTTACTGAGCGGTACCTGTAGGAAGTAGGGTTTGGCTGGAGAAGGTGGGTCATTGGGGGTGTACCTTTGGGGTATATATTTTGTCTCTGGAGAGTGGACCCCCCCTCTACTTTCTTGTGCTATGTCCCAGCTGCTTTCCTCCACCAAACCCTTCTGCCATGATGTTCTGCCTCACGTAAGGCCCCGAGAGACAGAGTTGGCAATCTATGAACTGAGACCCAAACTAAACTTTTCCTCTTCTAAAACTATTGTCAGGTCTTTTGGTCAGAACAGCAAAAAAGCAGACTAAAACACAGGGGAGACTCCAACAGTTTGAATATGGTCTGGTAAATATTAGACAGCATAGCTAGGAGCTGTGGTCTGTGATCTGTGATCTGGTTGGTGTTAATGTCACACTAATTAGGAAATTTAGTAAGGCAATATTTGTAAAGACAGATAAGTTAAGCCTATTATATTATTACATTAATCAGCAACTGCTAAGCCATAAAAGGTTAGAATTGGGAAATATCAAGGATGTAGTCACCAACACAGAGCCCTGCGTATGCCTCTGTGCCTTGAAATCCTGGATACCGTGATCCTCGTGAAGCACACCACCATCTTCTGCTGTATTTTCTGGAGTTTGGGTAGATCAATTAATGTAGTATAGAGTGGGAAAAAAATGCTTTTTGCATTGCTGAAATAAATTAACTTATTCACATGATCAAAGGGAAAAAAATCTCCATACCAGCTTTCTATAGACTAGAATATTTCGTTTGGGGTCTCCCTAAGATATATAACAATTCATCACATTTTAGAAATATAATATTCAATTGACTCATTTCTAGAGAAATTACCTGTAAGAAACTCAATTTGTGGGGAATAATCTGGTCCACTTTGAGTTTCCAAAGATGAGAATGATAGCTTGAATTCCATTCTTAAAATTGTCAGTTTGGAGACTAGATTCCAAAAGTGTATTTCAAACATAATGAAAATGAAACAACATGGCTAAATGCACTTTTCTCAATCTTAATAGGACAAAGGAAGCACTCTCAATTGATATTATTGAAGAGTTGGACAAAATAATTCTGAAGACTTAATACAACACTATTAAAGCCCAGAATTCTAAAAGTGGAATGCTTCTATCCATGTTCAGAACACAAATGGGAGAAGAGACATTGGCATTTTGATATGGAGGGAAAGGTGTTAGTTTTCCAGATTTCCATTAAAGAAGAAATGAATTATTAATTTTTTTTGTAATACTGGAGATTGAATCCAGGGTCTCACACATGCAAATGCTCTACTACTGAGCTACATCCCTAGCCTAAACTATTTAATTTATTATTAAATATTCCTTGATCGATGTTTGCATTTATCAATATCACTATGACACATATTTACATACAACTTTCTTACAATGAAGTTCAATATAAAATAAAACCGGTGTACTGATTTTCCTGAAGTCAAGTTCACTTTACCCATTTCTGCTACCTTATGATTTTTAATCCCTAGCCTGAGAGTCCCTGAACTTGAGGGAAAACTTGCTTCTGCATATATGTGGCTATCGCTGGAGGCCGTGCATCTGAACTCAGGAGAAAAATCCTACTCGGCCTTGGCAGAAGGCCAGGGCATTGCCACAGAGTGGGCACACGTCCATGAACGTGATCATATGAAGTTTCATTTGCAGCACTGTGTGGCCCAGACATGCAGAGACTGTGGTTGACTACTGGTTTTCAGTTCCCCAGGCCTGGCCTTGAAGCAGGACTGATCATTAGCACCTTGACACAGAGCTTGCTCTGAGATATAGGAATATTTTTTTAAGTGAGAAGTAGAGGGACTTTCTATAAATGGGATAAGAAGATACTTAAGTGATTGAATGAAACCACAAAAAGAAATTAATATATATTTTTGTTTTTAATAGACCTCAGGTGAATAGAATTAAGTTAATCATAACTCTTGATTTGTGATATACCCTTATCATGGCCTTCTTTTAGTGTGTGGGAAGATGGTTTATTTAATGACTCAGAGATATGAATGCATTCATATTCCAAGTTCCATCCTTAGTAATCCTGGGCATTGCACTGAAACTTACTCACATAAGATCTAAGAAAGGGAGTGCAGAAAGAACCATCAGCATTGAGCATCTGCTCCTTGCCAGGTACTATACTGGGCACTTTGCAAACATTATCTATTTAATTCTACCAAAGTTGTCCCAGGGTAAGCAAAAGCAAGCTAAATTGCTTCTCCTCCCTGTTTCTTCTTCTTCCCACTACTGTAAACTGGTTGGTCCGAAATAGAATCACTGTGAGTGACAAGAACATTTCAGTACAATATTCTCAGGTGGTTGGGTGGTTTGATGTTGGGTGACTTTCAATTTTCACAGCTGAACTTTAAAAATCTCATTAAAACAGCTTTTTGTTGCTCTTTGCTGGGCTTAAATCAGCAGTGATTCAGCAAATAAGCAGGCGCAGCAGGCTGCCTCTTTTGGCAGGGATAATAATGAGCCTACAAAGAATAGGAGTGGGAAAGGAAAAATGTGATTTCAGAGCTAACACATTGTGAGCTCCTTTGTAAGAATCATCTTCTGTAAATCCTAACTGATCTTTATATGTCAATGACCTTGAAAGAAAAAGAAATCTCTTTCTTCTCCCCCATCACTGAAGTGTTTGCATTGGCAGAACGGGTTAGATAGGTGGATTGCTGAGGAGTTTGGAAATCTCTATTAGTGTCTGATGCAACCTGGTGTCCTGAGCAACATTAATTTAAAAAAAAAAAATTCTGAGCATGAAAAAGATCTCTTTTAGATTTAGACAGGCTCTAAATCCCCTAGCTGGCCTTCACCTAGTGTTTTAAAATTTTTTTCTTCACATTGACCAGGAAGAATCATGAGGGGATACTGAAGAGGCTCCATATTGATTGCATGTCCACTAACGGGCAGGGGACAGTGAGGGGTGCCACAACGGAATCAGATAAAGCCCCTTCTTCGAGTTGTTCATGGTCTCATGAAATGGTTCAATCTACCCTCCCGGGATAGAACAGGTGTTCAAATATCAGACTTCAAGGAAGAAAGAAATAAAGGCTGTAAGAGGCACCAGACAGGGACAAGTCCTGCAAAGGGAGCTGAAGATCAACAGGTTTTTTTCAGATAAGGGTCACAGAATATGAACTTGAATGTGCAAAAGGGGCTCAGGAACAGGAAGGAGAGAGGAAGGGGCCCCTGCAGTGGAGATAGGAGGATGAAATGAGAATGCGTGTTTGAGTTGCTGTGAAAAGAGAAAATAGAAGAAAGAATTATAAGGAGAGTAAAATCTTCTAGCCATCAGCCCCCTCAATCCCCTCCTTTGCATTGGCTGTCCGAATCTCTGTGACTTTAGGCTATCACATGGTCAACACAGCCTCCACCGTTTGGGGGACCCCCTTTTGCCTGTCTTTCTCCCTTTCTCCTCTCTTTTGTTCCTCCCTAAGAACCAGGTCTCTACATAAGGACTCAATTACTAAAATGACAAAATTAGCATCAAGTGTACCTGTTGGCTTTTGAGGGGGCCTGTCCCTTAGGGCAGCAATCTGGAGGCCAGAGGAAGAGATTCAAGGACTCGAAATTTTGGATTCTTAGAAGAGCTTCTAAGTCATTTGCATATAGCTTCTAAGTCCAGCATCCTGCCTTTTCTATCAAATCTTTTTAAACCCTCCCTGGGTCTTGGCAGCCCCTAATCTCTTCCAATGGTAGGTGACTTAGAGCCCAACCCTATGCACATCTTTATTTCAGGTCTGTGCTCAGTAGCATTCAAGGGGATTGGGCAGGAACTGGTCTGCATTAAGGGTACAAAGCCCCTCTTCAGCCCTCAGGCAGCAGGGGGGTCCCAGGATCATAAGACCTTGCCTGGGCTCTGCGAGGAGAACAAGCCACTACACAAGCCTCGCTGGCTGTTTATGTCAGGGACAGAGCGCTTCACACCAGCTGCCTGCGCAGGGTCTGTGGTGGGGAAGCTGCTGACAGGCTGGCAGTGGATAATGTGGGCATTCATTCACTCCAACTGCTTTGCCCAGAGTGCTCGCCAGTGCAGAGGGGAGCGAACAGGAGGAGAGCGCGGAAAGCAGACGGGCAAAAGCAGCCTTTGGTACATGCCAGCTCTCCCCTCTGCCTTCCTGGCCACCCTGCAAGGAGAGCCGCTCCTGGGGAGTTGGGACATCACTGCTGCAGGGTAACGTGAACTTCTGTGGCCTGGCTTGCCTAAGTCTATAATAAGTCTAGTTAAACATTTCTAGCATTTCCAAATACTCTTGGTGACTATTTCCCCCAATGAACTGCTGCTAAATAAGGGTGGATGGACCCGACATCCTCAGATCAGTTTGGAAGCCATTCAACATTTGCTCCTCTGGTACAGAAGTGTTGGGTCAGACAGTCCCTCTGCCATCTCCTGATAAGAGTCCTGGATGGGGATTTAGGAGGACTTGGGCCTTTTCCCAGCCTCACCACCATGAATGTGGCCTCAAAAGTAGTTATGTAAATGTTCTGGACTTTGGTTTCTTCACCTTGAAAATGGACATAGTAACTACTGTCTTTCCTAGCTCCGGGTGGTAAGGATGAAACAAGAAAACTATCAGTCATGTTCTGTGTGAGGGGTCAATAAGTCCTCGAGATCGGGGGTTGGCAAGCTTTTATGCAAAGAGCTAGGTAGTCGATATTTTAGGCTTAATGCAGCACATCAGGTTTCTGTTGCATATTCGTGTGTGTGTGTGTGTGTGTGTGTGTGTGTGTTGTAAAGTGTAGAAGCTATTGTGAAGCTCATGGACCGTACAAAAATCCACAGGCTGGATTTAATGCACAGGTTGCAGTTTGCCGGCCTCTGCTTAAAGATGGACCACAGGTAGAAGCTAGAGGCCGGCTCAGGGGTTTTGAACAGCCTCAATTAAATCAATAAAATGTGAAGTATACATAAATGTAAATAAACATACAAGCTCATTGTACTTCCTGCCTTGTGGCCCCTACTAGTGAAATGATTTGAATCCTAGCCCAAGGAGATTTTGATTCAAATGCTCCTAGACTAACTTGCCATTTGCTGAGAACTTCACTGCGTAGACTAGAGCATCTACTCTAAATTGTTTAAGAGTCTTAAAACTGAAGGTCAGCCTTGAACCTCAACTTGGTTAGTTATTACCCTCAGAGGTTCTTGGGACCCCCATGTAAATGAAACCCCAAGTAGCCCAGCTGGTGCCCCATATGCCTTTGCTCTCAGGGAGAATGGGGGAAAGGCCTCTATCTGGGAACTCACTACTGCCTGTTTGAGAAGGAACTAACATTAACTGTGATAATTAGCACATGATAATTAGTACTTTGTTGACAATGTGTTTCTAAATTGCGTCATCCTTTCTCTAATGAAGTACCTGGCTTCATGGCTGTCACTTGCAAAAAGGAGAGATGCGATGACGAATATTTAAATGTAGAACCTGAGACCCGAAAGCCAACCTTCATTATTAGATAGGGCAATGGTGTCTGCTTCCTCAGTCTCCAGTGAGAAGTCAGGTCCCATCCTCGCTTTCTCTGTTTTTATCTTCTTTCTTTTAGATTCACTCCATATTTGAGGATATTAGAAGAGCCACAGAATGAAGCCCCGTATATCCGATAGCAAAGAATGTTTATTTCATTCCCTTCCCTTCCAAAGGATTTCCAAACAAAAATAGCAGATGGGTAACTCTTATCTAGACTAAAATACAAAATTTTCTTTCTAGATGATGGTTTCAGTTTGTTAGCATATACAGCCTACAACTCAACACTTCTGCTTCTGCACTATACAGCGTAAAAATCTCTACTCTGCAGAAGAAAATTGTATCTTCTCACCTAGATCATACCTTGAACATGGACTGAGGTCTTAGAAATGCTTGACCCTGGTCACAAGAAGGAAAGTGTAGATGACTCAGGGTATCTAGCATCCTTCCTGGGTTGAACAACCTATTGTAAAGATGGAGACCATCTGCACTCTATCCTCTTATGAAGGGAAGCACTTTAGAAATAACATAGCCAAGGGCAATGATTGGCAGCCATCTGACACAAGAAGGTGGATTCAGTGAATGAAAATCTCACCAGGGAGAATTTTGAGGTCAATTTTCTTTGGTGAGCAATTGGGCATGCTAATGAACCTAAAAGATGAATGGCTTATTTGGGAACATGCTTAGATATCAATTTCTTTATAAAAGTATAATAAAGAGAAGATATATGGTAGTGTCTTCCACTCTGAAACTATGGAGATACAGAAATGGAAAATCTTTATCCTCCAATTTTGGTTTCATTAAACTGCATATATATCTGTCATCGTGCTATATTTAAAAATCGTTGTTCTTTTACTAGAATTTGGGTCGAATGATTCCTGACTACGTATGAGAGGTACATCCTCATCTGCTGACCCCTGAGAAGCCTTCTCTGTGACCTCCCACTGCAGTCAAACAGTGTGAGTCTTGGTCAACTTTAGTTCTAACACTGGACATTCTGGCCCTGTCCTTCATCTTTTGGGGAGGGATATATCCTGCTGTCCTGAGGTTGTGACCCTTCGCATAGAGCCCTGAGCAGCACAGACGATGGCATCCTAGGAGCCCTGAGAAGGGAGAGCTTCCAGGAAAGGCAAGGTCCACCAGATCTGCCTGAGGAACTGCTGCTTCTGTGCTTTTAGTTCACATTCTGCTATTCACATGCAGAAGACAGGTACAAACTCATTTAGGGAGGACGGTCACAACACATCCCATGACTCTCACTAACTTCAGGATAAAATCTAAACTTCATGGGATAGCAGATAAAGTCCTTCATGATTTGGCCTCCTCAGATAGCCCACTAGTCTCTGGGAACAGCTTGGCCCTTCTCAAATGTACCATATTCCTTTAAGAAAAAAACAAGACTTTTTGTTTTTTTCCTGTGTTGGAAGGTCCTTTCTCCATTTTTATGACTTGGAGAACTCCTACTCATCCATCGAGGCCTAAGCCAAATCGTCCTCTATGAAGTCTTTCCTGACTCTCATGAGCAAATTATTTCTTTTTCTCTCTTCTCCTTTAAGGCCTTATGAAAACTTCTTTGATGGCACACATGACTTCCAGCAGTCATTTATTTATGTATTAATCTTCTCCAGCATACTATGAGCTCCTGACCAATACCCTCTGAGCCAGTGCTCAGCCATGGTATTTCCAAGAAATGTTGAGCGAATAGATGAATGACCTGGAGCCAGACATCAGAAGGCTTTGATGGCCTAGTAAATGATCCAGTGCAACACTCAGTGATATCCACTCCAGCGGATTGTAAACGATACACCGGGGAACAGGGAGAAAATATTAGAACTCCTACTTATATTTGTTTGTCAAAAATTAACAGTGAAAGTATGCTTCCTAGTATTTCATATGAATGGATATAGCACATATATTTAACTTACAAGTAATTGTATACATTAAGGGTGTGCAGACCACTGTTGTAAGCAGTCAAAACCATTGGAAGATTCTGAACAGTGTAAAAGATGCAAGAAAACAATGTGTAGGAGAATCAACCTTATAGACAGGAGGGAGTGAAGGCCATCAATCAATATGCAGAGAACTAAAGAGGGCCATACCTGAGAGATGAGACCAGGCATGTGTAGGGGCATTAGAAATGGGAGGGGGTGTCTACTAAATAAAGAATTACTGTCATTATTTTCATGACATCAGTAACACTGGGTGGCATACAGGCCAACAGTAAAGAGGAGGAGTCCCATAGGGATTCTGAAATGCAACCTGAAAACAGGTGTGCAGGCTGCACTCAGAGGGGAAGGCAGAATCCTTTGCCCCAGGCTTAGATTCTTTTAAGAGAGGCAAAAAAAAAAAAAAAAAAAAAATCCCCCTATTTGTTTGAAGGGACAACAAATCAGAGTCCTGCATCAGATCTGTCCAAGCCCAGCTCAGGGCTTTTTAGAAAGACTATTTATAGCCTTGGGTTTTTGCAGCAATGTTGTGCAATTATTGAGTGGGGTGGCTGAACACTGGCTTGAGCCATTGCTGAGTGAGCAGCAGTCTTCTGGCTGCTTCCTGATAGCTTAGGAATTGACCAGAGAAGGTGGATTTGTTTGTCAGTTGAGCAACCTGAGGTAGTCCTGCCCGTGCCCGACTTTCTCCCTTTAAACATTAACCATATCTTAAAATGTTTGTGTTTTGTGCCCAAGGCCATGGGGTCCCCAAGAGAGAGAGGAGGGGGAAAGAAGGGAGGGAGACACGTCAATAATCCATTTATCCACAAGCAGTTGTTAAGTGCCCTGTGCAAACCCAGGCTCCACCCAAGCCCCAGACTTCCAGAGCTGAACAGCACCCCCTTCCTGTCCTCACAGACTCACAATCCAGTGAAAGAGACAGACAGACATGTAAACAGAAAACAAATGGGAAAGGCTTGGTCCAGTGCTGTCAGTATGCCTTCTACTTGGTCCATCTGCTCTCCAGAGAAGGTTTAATGGAAAAGACAGATCAGAAACTGTGAAAGTTTCCAGGGGAGTCGAACATTGGAGGCACACACCTGCAATCCCAGCAGATCAGGAGGCTGATGCAGGAGGATCACAAACCAGAGGCCAGCCTCAGCAACTTAATTAAACCTTCAGCAATTTAGCAAGACTCTGCCTCAAAAAGTTTTAAAAAGGGGCTGGGGATATAGCTCAGGGGTAAAGTATTCCTGGATTCAATCCTCAGTACCAAAAAATAAAAAAGTTTCCACGGTCTCTCTCCCCAGAGCAGCTGGTCTCACACTTAGTGAGCAAAAACTACCTGGAAAACATTTAAAATGCAGCTCTCAGCCCAGCAAGTCTGTTTCAGTGGCTTTTGGGTGTAGCCCAGGGGTCTGCATTCCTCTAGCTCTCTGTCTGCAGGCTTCTGGTACAAGTGGTTCCTGATCAGGAGAGGACACTGCTCTTCCACAATGGAGCTGGGGACACAAACCTGGCAACTGCCCAGCACAGTGTTAGTCTACCTGAGGCTCATGGGAAAAGAAGGGAAAGAAAGGAAGAAGAGTCACTGTAGAGGGCCAGAGGCAAGAAATGGAAAAAAAAAAAAAGAGAGAGAGAGAGAGAGAATCCAGAGTATGTGAAAAAGAATGTGACTCTGAGAAGGTGACTGCATTTTACCAGACACCCTGGGGCCACTCAGCTGGCTTGCATGTCCACGGTTTAGCTGTCATTCCCAGACTATCACAAAAACTTGATAACTTACCTAAGCAAGCACAGGGCTCTGGGAGAGCAAACTTCACTAGAGCCGGGGGCATCAATATCACCTGCTGCGGATCCCAGCCTTTCCTCTGCTTTGCCTCCTGTTTTTTAACCAATCTCCTGACAGCAGCCCATTGTTTATCATCAGGTAACAGATGGAATAAAGCCTTGGGCTATGGAAAGGGAGACTTTCAGAGAAGATGCACTAATTGAACACGGGCCTTCAGGAACTTCCCTGGTTCTTGGTACCCTTACCCCCAGTCACCTCCAGAGCAGCGCCCAGCTGGTGACTTCTCAAGGATGGGGTACACCAGCCCTCATGAAGCCTGAGCTCTGATGGCCAAAAGCAGTTTCCACCTTGCTGCAGACCCTACTCCACCCTGATTGCATCAATATAGTTCTAAACTGGAGCCAGGCCACATCTACATCCCCCCCTCCACCTGCAAGATATGTTTAGTGTGACCTTAGACCATTGCTTTTTTCCTCCAGATTAGGTAGGAGGCTCCTGTTCATCCTGGCCCTATTTCCTAAAGTGCATCTCCTCCCCACTCCTCTCCAAAGGCACATCACCTCCCTCATTTTTAAGTACTTGGCTCTGGTGTTCCCTGCTCTGTGAATCCCTCCGTTCCCTTTTCTCATCTGGGATCCTTGTCTTATGGTGTTGAGGCTCTATGTTCAGGGGGACTCCACACATGCAACCACAGATTTCAGGATGTGGTCTCGTTGGAATCACTAGAACATCGTGATTAGGAACCCTGGGCTGAGGCAGAACCTCAGCACTGCCACCTACCCCCTGTCCCACCTTGGGCAAGTTATTTCATTATCCCAAGCCTCAGTTTCCTTTTTTATAAAATGGGCAAATGATGGTACTTATTATGAAGGAGAAATGAGCTAATACTTGGCTCAGATCCAGAAATTCTGTGGCCATCAATGAATGTTTGCTCTTCTCATTACGCTTATTTATGTCCTCCCTTTTACTCTAATCCTCAGGGATTTGGTAGAGTAGATACTAATAATGTTTATTGAATTAGCAATTAAGATATGTAACCGTATCGCTGCATCTATACATTAGTACATTTTAAGAAGAAATGGGCAACTCAATATATCCATTCATCCATTAATATTTGATGCTGTTTCCTGTCTTCAAGGATTTGTTTAGAGTGGAATTATCTAAATAAGCACAGGCAGTCTCAATCAATCATGCTTGCTTTGTGTCCACAGCTTCAGTCTGCTTTTCTCACTTCTGTTTACAGCCTTCCATCTGCTGTCCTGCTCCTAAAGGAATGAGTTAGAAAATGGTGGTTATTTGAAAGGACCTTACCCTGAGCCTGAGCTCTCTAGAGGACAACAGCTGCACAATTCTCACAAGTCTGTTATAAATGTTTGATTTCAGCTTCTCCTCCTGTCAATCTCTACCTTGTGAAGTGGGATGGAAAGAACTGAATAAACTCTGAAGTCCCTTTCAGTTGCAATGGTGTATGATCCCTTTTGTGTGTGGCTGGACTTTTAGGCTCAACGAAGGTTGAGCAACTTTTGCAAAAAAGAAAAGAAAAGACAAAAGAAACTCTGTAATTTAATTATTGTAGACAGTCACTGACTTTGAGGGTTTGACATATGATTTCCCAACTTTACAATGGTGAAAAGCAATATTCCTTTTCTAGAAACCAGACTTAGAATATTGAATGTTAATCTTTGCCTGGGCTGGTGAAGATGTGTTCATGATGCTGGGCAGTGGCAGTGAGCTGTGGCTCTCAGTCAGTCATATGATCCCAAGGGGGAAAAAATAGCAGCCCTCTACAGCATACCACGTTGCTACAGTAGGATGTTTGTAGGTTAGGTGTTAAATGAGTTTTCAGCCTACAATATTTTTGACTCACTATCATGGATTTTTTTTATGATTGAATCCCACTGTAAGTAGAGGAACATCTGTACCTTAGACTCAGTAATAAGGATAATTTCAGAAAGAAAATAGGTGCAACCCCACCTGCCTGCCATACTTGCATCTTCTTTCTTGGAATGACTGGAAGTTGATGCATGGCTGAGCTAAGGCTGGAAATTTAGTTGACATCTCTTTGAGCTCAGGAATCTGAGCTTTTTTTTTTTTTAACCAGGCATTGAACCCAGGGGTGCTTTATCACTGAGCCACATCCCCAGCCTGTTTTATTTTTATTTTGAGACAGGGTCTTGCTAAGTTGTTGAGGCTGGCTTTGAACTTACAATCCTTCTGCCTCAGGCTCTGGAGCCACTGGGATTTCAACCATGGGAATATGAACTCTTTTTCTGAGGAAGGATTGCAAAAGGAGAACTGACCTTGGAATGAACTTAACGATTTTAGATCTTACAGTTAAATAACAGAAAATTATATATGAAGAGAAAATGTTTTGTAAAAGTAGGTGAAAACCCAGTGATAAATCATTATTATCTTTATTTCCTCTTCTGGAGAATCTGACTGTTACTCTCCTTTTGTCCCCAGAAGCTGCAGGTGGGAGTGCCTTCAGCCTGGCCTGGCCCTGTCTGGACCCGGAGATAAGATCCTTGACAGTGTAATGGAGACCTGCCCGGCCCAGCAGGAGGGGCCTGGGCACAGTCCTTTGCTCTCCCCTTCCTTCCTCTCCCATTTTGTATAGCTCACCTTGAGTCTATTCTTCCTCCTGGGCCATTGTTTCTCATCTTCTTTGAATCCATGATGTTTTTGAAGAACATTTTTTAAAAATCACAAATACGTCTTCCCTCTAGAGATAGTGTCCATCATTCAGTGGGCCCAGGCCTGTCCCAACCATTTGGGGTGCACAATGCCGACTCTAGCTCCTGCCTCCCACCTTGCTTGATGGGTTGCTGGTGACTAGCTGTAGTGGTTTACTACCAGAGACATAGTAGAAAAACATATTGTCTATTCCACGAATGTTTCCTGAGCATTACCTGTGTTCCATTAGGCACTGTGGGAAGCCCACATGTAGAGGGTACTATGGGACTCAGAGTGAGAGTGACTAGCTATGCATACCTACCTGGAGAAGGTTTTGCAGGTAGAGAAAGGAAAGAAGCTCAGCCAGGAACAGAAAGTAGAGTAGGTATGTTGAAGGGCAGGGGCTGTAGGAAGCACAGTGCCAGAGCTTGGGTCTGGAATATCCCCCAAAGGCACATATATTAAGACTTGGTTCCTCAGCTTGGCACTAATGAGAGACGGCAGAAAGTTAAGATGTGGGGCCTACTGGGAAATCGTCAGGTCATTGGAAACATGCCCATAAAGAGGATTGTAGGACCCCACTCTTTTCCTCTTTTTCTCTATGGCCATGAGATAGGCAGTTTTCTGTACTGCAGGCTCCTGACCATTGTCATCCTGCATCCCATCAGAGGCCTATAAACAATAGGGCCACCTGATCATACACTAGAACCTCTAAGACCATAAGCCTCAATAAATCTTTTCTCTTTATATGTTGGTTATCTCAGTATTTGTTATAATGATAGAATAATTAATAATTAATGATTAATACTCATGCTTATTCAGGAAAGATCAGGTTCTTCCTCAGAGCTGCAGCATAGCATGCATGGGTAGAGAGTGCCGGGAGAGGCTGTTGTGAAGGGTTGCTAATACATTGGACTTGATCCTGTTGGCAACAGTCTAATCATCAGATAACTCAGCAAGGAACTGAAAAATAATATCTGTTTTAGTCTTCTATTCTAAAACAACCTGTTCAGCCATCATCCGAGGGGTATTCAAATAATTATGGTTAAACTTGAGAAGGGCTGAATTGAAGAAACACCCCCAAAGCAAGCAGTGGGTGTACTTATGACCTTTGGGAAGGTGCTATAGAAAAGTAAGAATAGAATCATCTCAAATCTTCAGCACACTGAAACCAACTGACATAAACCTCCATTTAGCACACTCGTTCTGCTGTACCTGCAATGCTATCAACTCTGCTTCCTACGACTTCTTTATAGTACAGTGAATGATGGTTTATAATAGGGTTTCTATTTAAAAAAAAAAGCTTGTAACACCTAGGTAGATTGACACCCAGCATTTTCTCTTCATATATAATTTTCTGTTATTTAACTATAAGGTCTAAAAGCGTTAAGTTCATTCCAAGCTCAGTTCCTATTTCCTGGGCCTCACTGCCTGGAGCCCTTCCAAGTCCCTTCAAATATATTAGAGTCCACTCTGTGTCCTTATTTCAAAGGGGAAATGGCAGCTTCTGGGGGCAGTTGAAAGTAACCTCTAAGGCAGGAGCTGGAGGAGGAAGCTACACCAGGGCCCCATGTAAGGCCCCCAGATCCCCTCTTTTCTGCCACTTTGCATGCAGGGGCCTTTCCCTACAGTTCTTAGCTAAGACCTGCCCTGCATCCCATCAGCCTCACCCTACATGACCACCTCTTTGTCACCAGCCCTGAACAGTAGTAGCCTTATCCCTAACTCCTCGCTGTTCCCTTTGCTTGATAACTTTTAACACTTGCCTGGAGTTTAATATAGGAAAGGCCCAAAACTATGTCATTAATATTCTCTCATTGTTACAACATTGGCTTATGAAATATTGCTTTCCTCACATATTTGTTATTGGCTATTCTTTTTGTGGGGGGGAGTTCCTTTCAGGATCCCTTTTATTTTATGATCTACCTCTCGTTAATCATTATTTTCATTAGTTTCTGTGTGCATTCAACCTGCTTTTCAATCTTTATGTATCTTTGTTTTCATCTCTGATGCTCTTGCTTTTCCTCACTTAAAGGCAAGGAGCAATCTTAATTTGGTTTTGCTTTCATGTTCAGTATTAATAATGTGGGCTTCTTCTTTTGTTTGTTTACTATGATCTTTTCAGAATTACCTGCACAAAGGGCTCTGCGTAGGTGGTGCTGTGATGTTCTATGTCTCCCAGGGATCCCGTGTTGGAGTTTGAGTCCTGGGTACAGTGATGGTAGAGGTGGTGAGGACTTCAAGGGGTGAGGATGAGTGGAAGGTGGTTTGGTGATGGGAGTGTGTTCTCAGAAGGGGTTAAGATAGTTCTCACGGGACCCTGGTTGGTTCCCATGACAGCAAGTTATAAAAGAGCAAGCCTTGCCTCTCTGCACCCTGTGGCTCCCTGCCTTGCCACATGATCTCTTCTCATGCACACTCCCACTATGATGTCATCTGTCATGATATGATGTGGCGCGCGGGGGCGGGGGGGGGGATTCCAGGCTGCAGCTGGCTCTAGGCTACCATGCTGTTTGAATCTTCAACCTCCAAATCTGTGAGATAAAAAAAAAAAAAAAAAAAAACCCTTGGACTCAGGAAAACTGACTACTACAGGTGGTTACAGTACAGAAGTGGCCTTGAATGGAAACACTTTTACCTTTTTGTGGGAAGAACTTGTCCCTTTGGGGTTTTGGTCCCTTTGCCTCTGAACCTCTAAAGATCCTGAGTTCTCTTTGCAAAGGAAAACTGTTGAGAGCCACAGCCTAAGGGGCCCCAGCAAACTTTCAGACTGCCAGCTGATGATTGGCTCACAGCGGCCCCAGCAACATCTAGCTGATTGGCTCCTCTGGGGTGATGCTCATTGGGCTGTTTCCGTGCCCTTTCAGACCACGGAGCTGCTCATTGGGGGACTTTTTTGGCTCCGCCCAAGCGACCCAGCCAATCGGCCTCAAGAGCAGGAGGATTGTGGGAGGTGGAGAGGCTTGTGGTGGTGGGAGAGGCTTGTGGGAAGCCGGTGGTGGCAGTTGGGCTCTGAAGGTTTTTCCTGAGGAGCTGTGTGGTTTGGCGTTTGTGTTCCAAAAATAAAGTTCCTTTCTTTTGACAAGTGGCTCCTGAATTGTGCCCAGCCAGACTGCAGCAGAAAACAACAGCTGACTTCTGAAACCACAGGATACATTTTTAAATTAAATCCCAACCTTTCCATTTGAATAAGAAGCTGTCCTCCAGCTTTAAGATTCACCTCAATCAGTATTAGTTTTATTCAAGTTAAAAATGTCCTTCTGGATTTCCTTCCCTCCATTCAAATTCTTAGCTCCTTTAGGATCCTCATTTTACTCAAAATAATGAATTTTTTTCTATCCTTCTGGCCATTCCCCTGGCTCCTCCTAAGACTCTTATGCCTTCAGCTTATATTTCCAGCTGCTTTTGAAATGAACAACCAAACAACAATAAAAAGAAAAATCTCTCTGGAGGGCCTATGAACTTGTCAAACTCAGCCTGTCCAGAGGGAGGCACATTTCCCTCCGCCAGCCTGTCCCTTCCAGGACTGCCATTATCTTAGTCAAGACATGTGGCAGCCTCTGCATAGTGCAACGAGCTCAGACCCTCCGGGTCTTCCTTTTTCTTCATTCCATTAGTCTAACTGAATCTAACTTAAATTTTGTCCATCAGTATCAGTAATTCTTCTTGCAAGTATCTCTTTCTCTTCCTCCATCATTGGTTTGCCTTCTCTTTTCTGATCTGTTGAATAACCTCTTTGGTGGTGTTCCATGGTCTTCCCTTCCCCTCCTTTAAATCTTCCCTTAAACTAGAAAGACTTCATCTCCCATCAGCCATGAGTCCTTCCCACCCCACCCATAGACCACCACAGTTGGTCTCCTGCATCAGAGTCTCACCCAAGGGGCCATGTACAGGTGCATTCAGCGATCCTTCAGGAGAAGGACTGTGGGTCACTGTATACCTGGACCAAGCCACTCTAGCTTCTCTCTTAACCTCTGTTGTGGTTTGGATGTAGAACGTCCCCCAAAGACCTATGTGTTGAAAACTTAGTCCCAATGCAGCAATGTTCAGAGGTAGGGCTTTGGGGCAATAATCCATTAATGGCTTCATAATTTGAATAAACTATTAGGGAGAAGGCGAAACTGCAGGAGGTAAGACCTAATTGAAGGGAGTGGGTCCTCTGAGGGATACTCTCCGAAACTATATCTTGTCCAGGCCTCTTCCCCAATCCCATCCTACCCCCTGCTCCCAGCCACCATGAAGGAACAGCTTTGCTCCACCACACTCTCCCTCCCTCACCACAGGCCCAGGATCAACAGAGCCAAGTGGCCATGACCTGAAACATTTGAAACCATGAGCCAAAATAACTCTTTCCTCCTTTAAGTTGATTTTTCTTAGGTATTCTGTCATAGTAGTGAAAAGCTGATAAACACCTAGGGGCTTTCTATAAAGGACCTATGACCCGTGACCTTTCCCATGGCTCTGGGGATTCCTCCAGGTTCCCATGCTAGCCCAGTTTCATTGGTTATATCCTACACTTTATACCAAGTTCCTCCAGCTATGCCTATCTTCCAAGGAGTAGTGGCTCAATTTGATTCTCTGATGAGTTTTGGAGGTTGCTTTTGGTTACAGACAAGCCCCACACAACCCAGGTGACAGGGACACTGCAGACTGGCCAAAGTACAAGACTGTGGCCTTCCACTGGTTGAGCAGGTTATTCAGATGGGACCTCTAGCGCCAATGTTCAGGAGAAGTTTGCAGGATGACATTCACTGCAACCTCTTAGAGACATAACAAATATTCCTAGTTTGTTCATTCACCGAGTCATCAAACAAATATTTTTAGCGAGACTACCAAGTGTCTAAGATACATTCCATAGTATTAGGGATACAGCAGAAAAGATACAGCATGATTCCCTGCTCATGAAATCTGTATTCTAGGGTTGAAAGGAAAGAGAAAACACACCTGTGCACTCATACATAGCATCAAGAATCATGAAGGGGTTTAAGTCTAAAGACAGTTGATGTACAATGGGTAAGGAAAAGACTGTTTTAAACAAATGCCCAAGGTATTAGCATCCTAGAATCTATAATATTTAAACAAAGATCTGAATGATAAGAAGCCAAAACATAACATTTTGATGGGCAGAGTGTACTGAATAGAGACTGGCAAATGGGCAAAATTCAGAAGGAGAAATGAATGAATTTGAAAACAGAAAAGAGTGTGGCTGGGCTTGAGGAGTAAAGAGGTGAATGGGAGGAAAGGTGAAACAGGAAGACAGGCCTTGCTTGCTAAGTTTGCATAAGACATTTGCATTTTCTGTTAAGAGCAGTAAGAAGCCATGGTCTTAACCCAGTGAGAGAGCAACACCAGAGACCCTGGTGACTGAAGACTTAACTAAATTCCTGCTAAGGGTGGAGACTTGGGCCCTGGGGAGTGAGTGAATACCAAGGTTCTCCCCCACTATGCCTGGAGATAACATCTTGATGGGAGGCCTGGATCCTGGGGCTGGGACTAGTGAAGTGTTCAAAGAAGAAGGAGACTAAATTGATCTGGGAGGAAATAAGCAATGACCCAATGTTACTTAAATAAGTTCTGCTAGAGGAGACAGAATAGGGAGGTAGAACTGAAAGAGGATGGAGGTTTCTGTTCTAAGACAAATGCTCCTGCAGCCTGCAGACTGAGGCAACAATGGAGTTTTCTTGAAGAAGCAAAAATGTTCAATGCAACACATTGTTGAAATCTAACCCCAATGTGATGGTATTGGGAGGTGGGGCCTTTGGAAGGCAATTAGGACATGAGAGCAGGGACCTATAAAAGGGACTCCAGAGAAGAACCTTGTTTTCTTTCCACCCCACGAAAATAACTGAGAGATCTGCAGTCTGCAGCCTGGAAGAAGGCCCCCACTAGTGCCTAACCATGTTGACACCCTGGCCCTGGGGTTTTAGTCCCCAGAACTATAATAAACAAAATCTAGTATCTGGGTGCGGTGGCACACACCTGTGAATCCCAGAAGCTCAGGAGGCTGAGGGAGGAGGATCCTAAGTTCAAAGCCAGCCTCAACAAAAGCAAGGGTCTAAAGTAAGACCCCATCTCTAGATAAAATACAAAATAGGGCTGGGGATGTGGCTCAGTGGTCAAGTGCCCCTGAGTTCAATCTCCAGTACCCCGCAAAAAAAGAAAGAAAGGAAGAAAGAAATTCTTGTTGTGTATAAGACACCCAGTCAATGGCACTCTGTGAAAGTCACCAGAATGGACTAAGATACCCACAATGCCTTAGACAAGCTGATCACTCTCAGTTCTGCTTTCTTATACTGTGGGTACTCTGAAACAAAATGCACACATCTATAAAAATAAGTGTAAAAATGGCACACTGATATTTATGCAACATGGACCTCAGAAGTGCCCAGTATGCTGAGTATAAATCCCAGCCCAAGGCAAAATTGCCTCCTTGACCTTTTTAATAGCCTAATGAGCAGATCTCCCCTGAGAAGGACTTTCTCCTTTCATGATTGTTCTTGTCCTTGCAAGATAGTTTTACATGTGCTAATAGGCAATGGTAAAGGAAAAAAAAGAAAAAAAGAAAACTACCAAATAGAAGTTACTTTGAAAGTGCCAAGCCTGCTCAGTTCTCTGACAAGCCTTACTGCCTTGCCCAGAGTGAGGCTTTGGAATAAAATTAAGACTGTGTGAAGGATGAATGGGTCCAGTCTGTCTCCTGCAGTGTGCATGGGGCAAGAGTCATCATTTGGTTCATAAGCTCAAATAGAGCGTCTTTCATTCAAAGATCCCAGGACACTTCACAGCTGCTAAAATGATCCTAAGTAAATATTTGTAGCCACACAGTACAGGTGAGAATATGGAGGCACCAAGAAGAAAAAGAATGGGCCCAAACCCCAAGAGTAAGCTGCAGAGGTAGGATCAGAATCCAGGACCTGGGCCAGGTCAGAGCTCGGTGTGCGGCACCAAGCCTGGAAAGGACCTGGAAGGATTTGGTAACTGAGAAGATTCATGATCAAAAAAAGCTGGGGTTCTACAATAACAGCTGGTTATTTGCCCATTGCTTCTTAACCCAGTGTCCCTCAGGCATGGATGTGTGGTGACTTGGTAACATGCAGAGCTAAGCAGTTAAGGAGATTTAATCATTAAAGCCCTCTAATTAGATTGACGGTGTCTGTCAGAGTGAGCATTTGCAGAGGAGTGTTTTTGGTGTTCCTGACAAATTCATTTTATAGCTTCTATTAGGCCCATTTCCTGTGTTCTGGGGCCAAAAAAACATACAAAATGAGCACACGATCGTGCGTTGCCAAGATAAGAGTGGACGCAATAGAGTCAGCCTGCCGTAGGCTATGGGCTGGAGTCCAAGCCAGTGGACCAAAGTCAAAATTAAAAAGAGTATGCTTCAATGAGGTCCTTTAGGAGAGAGGACGTCCCATTCTTGTTGCATTGACCTTAAAATAAACAAAACTCCAATATATCATAGAGGTCTGGTGAGGGTATCCAGGCATCTTCTTGCAATTGGCCTCAGTGGAGTTGATTAGTTGGATAACAGACAAGGCAGAAAGCACTGGGGAAGAAGGAAGGGAAAGAGGGAAAATAAGAAGGGCTCCAAGACTCCCACAGAACTTCTCACCCCATTTGATCCTTAGCGGCTGCTCTGTCCTGGGACTTCTCCCAAGGGTCAGATCTAAGCAGAGTCTTCCCCAGATGATGAAGGTTCAAAGAAGCTTCAGTGCTCATAGGAAACCTGCAGGACAGCCTCAGTAATACAGAGTGGTGGTTACGAATTCAAATTCCAACTCCTCCACTTGCTAGGATCACAGGTAAATTACATCATCTTGGAGAGGCTCATTTTTCTAGGCACAAATAGTATATACCTGACAGGATTGTGAAATGAGAAGTTGATGGAGTGGAGCATTTAGATCACAGCTTGCTCTCCATTAAGAACTCCATACATGGTAGTCATTATTGTTACCACTGTGCAGCATCAGGCCCCAGAACTGATTAGATTTCTGATACCTGCAGATCCAATTTACTCTTGGATCCAATTTAACTTGGGAGTTACATATGAGATCTAATGCCCAAATTAAAGGCGGTCAAAGAACCACTTTTGTTGTTGGTGAAGAAGGAAGCCAGGCTGTTTTGAGAAGTCCCATCAATCACTAACATTTGGCTCAGGCTCTATTAAGGCTGGCCTTGGGTAAGACCAAGAGGCAGGCCAAACTTGCTTACGTTAGGCACCCACCATCCCAGGCCCACCCAGGATCTACGAACCTGGAAACTCCCAAGGCAGGGGTGTCAGCACAACCTCCCACCACCAATCAGTCAATAGGCTTTCAATGAATTCACCTCAAGGGAGCAAAGACCAGCTCAGCCTCAGACATACACAGCTCAGGACTGGCGAGGAGGAAGTAGCAAAAGAACCAGGGCAGAAGGGGAAGACCTCAGTGCTAGATTCTGGTCCTGGGCAATAGAAAGGCATTTTGTATACTGTAAAGGGCCACCCAGATGTTAGGAATTGCTATTATATGATTGTGACTACTTTTTATTTGAAAGCCAGTGGTTGAAGATCTACATCACAGTCAACAGGGCGAAGGAAGCCAGAGACATCTGAGTTGGTAGCCTACTCAGACAAGTCCACTCACCTTTCCAATCCCAGCTTCCCCCTCTGTCCCTCGAAAGCAGGGTCTGTAAATATACTGAAAATGATAAGGTAGATAGAGTGTCCATAGCAAACAAAGTCAACCAAGGTTCTTTCCCCTTCTCTCTGGGGTGAAGACAGAGAGGACATTCTTTTTTTCTTTTTTTTTTAACATGGAAATATGACTTTATACAACCAGAAAAGAAGACTGGGGCACCAGAGAAGTCTTCAGTAGTGAATTATTTCATAGCATCTTTAAATACTTCAAAGACTGCACAGAGAAATGAGTGTTTTTCTCCATGTTGTTTAGCCTTTAGCTGCAGTTGCTTTGCAAAAAAAAAATGACATTTGGGAATGTTTGCCATATGCAGAGACTTTATTGACCTAGATTCTGTTTGTATGGACTCCACGTACCAAAAGGCTCCAGATGTATGTCGAAAGGGCAGAAGAACCTTGCCAGGGAAGCAGAGGGCTCTGGGAGATGGCAGCAGGCTTTGTGCGTTGGCTGGAATGATTCCCAGAGATCAGAGAACACAAAGGAAACCATGCAGGGGCCAGAGAATATGTCCATGTACACAAGTCTACTGGACAAAGCCAGCACTCCTGATGGCTTGTCCTGTGTCCTCTTACAGGAGCAGCTTCCAAACCTCCAGCCAGGCTGGTCTAGGAGCTGCTGAGAAGCTCTGGCAGCCAGTGGCCGGCATTTGTTAGACATGGGGGTGGGAGTTTGTGAAGGTGGCATGAATTTACTGTACCACAGTCAAATTTGATTGGTCTCTATGCCCTCACGCTATTCCCTCCTGCTTCCTTTGTACTAACACCACCACCTCATGGACAGACCTACTCACTACAGATAACAGAACTGGATCCCCCCCCCCCCCTGGTCACAAGTCTCCAGGAAAATGAACCTGTTTCCAACATCCTCCACTTCAACCTCTTAGGCCTTTGGGGATACAAAGGCAAGCACAGCTCAAGAAAATTACCCACAGGGGTTGTGAGCAGACTTTAGACCCACAGTCCCAGTTACTATGTATATACATGCACATATACCAGCTATTTATATAGTATTTGTATGCTATTTATGGATGGAATATGTATGCAATATAACACATGCATATATATGATATGTGTATAGGTGAGTATGAGCTCCAGCTAACCTACATTCAACATATCTTTATTTATTTAAATATATATGAATACATAGTTTAACATAAACACGAACATTTATTTTTTAGATGTTTATGTTTAACATGAGCATCTGTTTTTATTTAAGTATATATTAAGTACATAAATATAGTATGCATTTATATATATGCAGTTCATATATATATGAATAGTAATTATATATACAGTAGTTATTCCTGGACCATCTCTAGTTGAGGTCAGCCTTGAAATGCCTCTTTCTGCCATTCCAATGCTTTTCAGGCTACAGATTTTATGCCTGTTCCTCCACTCTTGGTATTTTTAATTTGATTTCATTGGGGAAATAAAACAACTCAGCTGCTGGGCTTCAGGAAAAAGGCTAATGGTGGCCTTGGTAACATACAGAGGATACCTAGCTCAGACTTGGCACATGCAGGTGTTTAATACATGATTATGGTAGACTAGGGTAATGAGGATGCTATTGCCATTGTAGAGCTGTGTTCTTAGAGAGCATGGTGCAGTTACACTCAGGAAAACCCTACAGTCCTAGCTCTCCAGGAACCATCTGGTTAATACCTCTGACCTCAACTAGTTGAGCCTGGGTACTTGATTCCAGTACTGATGGTTCTTTGCCATTGTAAAACCTCATCAAAGATGGAGCGACAAAGTCATAATTAAAGTCCCAAAGAATGGAGTGAAACTGGAGATAGTGAGGCCTCTCAAAGTTTGTGAATATCTAAACATTTCACATTTTGTACAAGTCCCTTGTAGCTGGAATAGGTTGCAGACAAGTTAAGTAATGATTTTGTTAGAATGAAAACAATAATGGGAGTTCCCATGCAATCTGTCTCCTGCCCAGTCTGCACCAATGAGCTGTGAGAAGAATCTGAACAGCAGAATAGAGTCAGAATTCTCCACCTGCCCAAGAACCTTCATTCAGTTGCCTGTCCTCTCAGTTTGGTTAGAAGTTGAGAAGTTACCAGGGCAAGTGCCTTGTGCAATCTATTAACCAGTCAAACACAAATCAATACAGTACAGTACAGAAAACACACACACACAAACACAGCCCAAATGTGTATGTTCTTGTCCTGATCTGACACTCCTAGGACTCATAAACTCATCTATAGCTGTAACTTCATCATGATTTGTTATCCTCATCTGTCAAGTGATAAGGTTGATCTCCGTGTTTCCTTATGTTTCCTTCCAGAGTTAATATTCTTTACATGTTTCTCTGATCTAATTTAAAACTATAAAATGTTTGAATTAACTGAAGATAATGGTAATCCTCATAAGGTTTAGAACAATGATACAGAGAATCCCAAATAGTGGAAAATGTGAAAAACATTTATGTTTGACTTAGAAATTCAGCTTTATCATCCCCTGTTTCATATCTCAATATTGATTATTTGGTAGAGAACTGAGTGGAGCTGAAGCTATTAATAATTAATGTTAAATGTTATTTTCATTCTAAGACCATTAATGGTGGTCAGCCTAGGAGGTGCCTGAGAGATTCAAGAAGGAATCATTTGCAGGTTTGACCATTAACTTCTGAGAGCCTTGAGCTCAGTTCTGACTCTTAGAGAGATGCTGAGGAGCAACATTTCTGAATGCAGTGCGTGCTCCAATCCCAGGGCATCTTGTTAGGATGCAGAATCTGATTCAGTAAGTCTGGCATGGGGCTCAAGATCCCACATCTCTAACATGCTTCCAGAAGAAATCATATAGATCTTGTATGTATGTGCAGAAAAACAGGAGTCCCACAAGGTGTCCTGTTGGGTGTCGACTTGAAAAGTCCAGATTTTATTTGCAATTGAAGCTCAGAGGAGAGGTGACAGTCCCAAATGTGGTAAGGAAAAGCAGAGCTTTTGCAGAAAAGGGTTAAGCTAGTCTGAGATTGAATGTTGGTGTGCTTAAAATGCACAAGGATAATTGAGAATTAGCTGTTCCCGGAAGGGGAGGGAGGAAAAGAAAGGAGTTTTACAGGTGGCAGGAACCAAGTGTTAAGATGACTGCGGTGCTATTGAAATGCAGTGATGGTTCTGTAATACAGAGATTGGCATCTCAAGGCTCTGGCCTTTCTGTCCTCCAAATTGAGGTTTGCCTTTGACTTAATGGAACAATTTTCTTCTGATGCTGCAGCAGCCATTTCATTCCAAGATGGATTGCAACGTGAACTGATCTTTTTCCATTTCATGTCCCAAACCGCAGCACAATTAGTTTCTAAATAAATGTCAATGGCTTTGTGGGAGGCTTTGAATGTGAGGATGGAAAATTAGTGGCCAGCCACAGAGAAAGTCTATGCTGGCTGTTCCCCTAAAAGTGCTCAGTGCTTCCTGCTTACACAGCCTGTATTTCCTGAGAAGCACCCAGGCCAATGAGTGCTCATTGAATATTTTTGATGTCAGTTAAAAAGACAGAAAGAAAATGGAATTTGTTTTAAAGGTCACCACATGTCTTAGGGTAAACACAGATCACCTCTGCCTCCAAACAGTTGTATGTGCTTCTATGAGCTCAAGATCTTTCAGTCTTGATAAATGCTAATCACATGCAGAGGTGAGATCTTCCATCTCACCCTCCCTTAAATCTGAGTGAGAACAGATTCTAGGATTTCAATTGTGACCCCCACCAAATTCCTATGTTAAAGCCCTAACCCCCTGGACCCCATTATGTGACCTTGTTTGGAAATTGGGTCATTGCAGATGTAATTGGTTAAGATGAAGGCTTAACTTACTGAATGCTGGGGTAGGATGGGCCCCTAATGGAATATGGCTGGGGTCCATATGTAAGTGGGTGATTTGAACATAAACACACACACACATAGGGAGAACCCCCCAAGGAAGATAAAGGCAGACATTAGAGAGATGAAGCTTCAACAAGCCAAGTAAGGCCAAAGGTGGCCAGCATGTGCCAGGAGCCAGGGGAGAGACAGGGAGCAGATTCTCCCTCACAGCCCTGAGAAGTACCCACCCTACCAACACACTGATCTCAGAATTCCAGCCTCCAGAACTGGGGGGCAATGAATTTCCATTGTTTAAGCCACTCAGTTTGTGGTATTTTGCTTTGGTAGCCCTAGCAAACACAGACAACAGGTCGATAATAAAATTAAGTCTCAATAAAATTAAGTCATTATGTGCATGGCCTTGAGAAAATCTTTTAAATTCTGGAGAATGTGGAAGTTAGAGCAAGCAGTTAGTGAAATCCCAGGCAGATAAAGCATTCTGTGACTCTGCAATTCGGCTCTATTGATCCACCTAATACCATTTTTTAGATAACAGCTAGGAAGCAAGAGGAGAAAGAGAAGCTGCACCCAGAAAGGGGGAACGGGGACAAATGGAGGACACAGGGCTCAGTTTAAACATCAATGAAATTAAACCATTAAGCAACCAGACAGACCGTTTACCCATGGGAACATCAGTATAGAGACTGGACCCTACCAGGTCATCAGAAGACTATAGGAACTCCTGCACTAGGACAACAGCACCCATGGGGAGGAGCCCTGCAAGCAGTGACTTAGGTGTCAGATTAAGAGGGCCACCTGGGTTTCTGTCCTCGAGAGTTGGCAGTAAGCAGAGGGCCAGGAAGATATACCAGGGCAGGCTGCCCTGCTGCTATCACTAATGCGGACATTTGTTAAAGGAAACCTTTCCTGAGCTGGAAAGTGGGAAGCTAGAGTCATTGTAATTAGGGTGTGAAAGGAACCATGACCTCATGTTTAGTCACTAGCAGGTGGCACATGGACATGTGGGGTTACACGTTTACTTCTAAACTGGACAGAGCAGGGGCCATGTCAAGCTGTCCCTTTCTGTTTCCCCCACGCCAGTGCCTTGCACATTGGGAAAGCTCAATTTGTCACATGGAAGCACAACAATGAAGTAGGAATTTGTTCCAAGAACAGGGAAAACGATTAACTGATTTAGTAATCAGGGCCATGTTACCCTTCTAGATTCCACTTAATTAGCTATTTATTTGAATTAAATGTTTGTCATCGTTACGTTGATTATATTATTGTTGGTGAAGGACAATATGTGTGGCCACAAAGGTTAGCTTAACCTTTCAAGGATTCGAGTGACAGAGTTGAAATTTCCCATATTACCAATCAACAAACATAACTGACTCCCTGATATGATCAAGGCTCTTGCAATACATTTGAAAATAAGGGGCTCAGACATATGCAAAGTGGTTAATGATTGTCTTTGAGATAACAACAGAAAGTAGAATTCCATGATCTCTAAACAGCCTCTACTTTTCTGTTTTTGTATTTTGATTTTTTTTTTTCCTTTTCCAGGAATTCCCTGCTTTACAAAATGTCCCTCAGGTTTCAATACTTGTCCCTCAAATTACCTTATTGACCTATTTATTGCAGATCTCATGAATGGGAACATCTCTTCCTTTGCATATCCATAAACACTACATGTCTCTCATGGGACTTACGTTCTACCTAGGATTCTACCAAATAGGTCTTCTCTTATCCTTCTCACTAAATTACATGTTCCTTGGTACAGTGGGTTGAATAGTGTCCCCCAAATCTTGTCATCCTGGAAGCACAAAACATGACCTTATTTAGAAAAGAATCTTTGTAGATGTAATTAGTTTTTAAGGACTTAGACATGAGATTATTATTTAGGTCTCATCCTAAATAATATCTGATATCTTTATAAGGGAAGGAGAGGGAGATTTGGACACAGCGGGAAACAGAGGCAGAAATGGGGGTGATAAAACCACAAGTCGGGGAACACCAGGAACCACCAGAATCTGAAGCACAGAGTTCCGAAAGAAGTACCCCCAGAGCTTCTAAGGGTGCACAGCCCTGCTGTTGCCTTGATTATGGACTTCTGGCCTCCAAATCTGTGAGAAAAGAAATTTTTGATGTTTTAGTCCACCCAGCTGGTGGTAATTGGTTATGGCAACCTAGGGAAATAATATACCTCAATATAATCTCTGACTGACCTTTACCTCCCCTCAAACTTGCTCATAAACATTTGTGAAAATACGACATTTGCTACAGGTCACTGATCTCAGTTGTTTTTCAGTTACTATGGTTAAAGAAGAACTTGTTAAGAAAGAGAAAGGAAAGGAAAGGAAAGGAAGGAAGGAAGGAAGGAAGGAAGGAAAGAGCAAGGACCAAGCAAAGTCAAAGTCTATTAGTTATTTTTTCCCTGAAAGACACATGTGACTTATGTGTGCAAAGAAACCAAGCAAGACTCCCTGGATTGATGTGAGCAGGGGCCCTGCTGATGCATCTATCTGAATGAAGCCCTGGACTTCTGGCTGGGCCACCTCCAGAAGAATCCAGATCCATTCTCTGTGGCCCTGAGTGTTGCAGAGAAACAGACATTTCTAGAACCCTAGTTGGCTCCTAGAAGGGCGCGTGGACAAGATGAGGTATTACCCCATGTCAAACAAAGGACACCAGGAAGTTGGAGCCAAGTGTGACCTTATCCCAAGTAGAACGGAGTTTATCATAATTTGAGGGCACTGGCCTGAAAAAGCTCCTGAGTAGACCAGGGTTGAAAGGTCAGGACTGGATACTCTTAAATTCAAGCATTGGATCTCGACTCTACTTGTTTTTCATATATAAATATCTTTGGAGATCTGTTCAGAAACCATTAATTTTCTAGTACTTCTTGATTTATCAAATAATACTTATTGATCAATTATGTTGAATTTCTATCCCATGCCCTAACTGTCTATACTGAGCACCCTACATATATTAGGTCATTCAGTTTTCACAGCAATCCCACAAAATAGGGATTTAAATCCCCCTTTGAGAAAACTTGAGCCTGAAGAGGTGAAACAACCTGTTCGAGAGCACATGAGCAGTGAGTTGGTTATGCTGGGTGTGAAGCCTGATCATTCTGCTGCTGCTTTTGAGGGAAGCTTTCTGATCCATTGAAGGCATAAATGATCATGGGCCTCAGTCTCAGGACTGGAAAAATGGAAGCCAAAAGGGAGGGCCCATGATGAAAAGCAGCTTTATAATGTTTTCCACAGCTGCTCCCCCCTGTAATGCACAGGGACTGTTCAAAGCAGAGTCATTTAGAAATTCAGTGGTAGCCAAATGCATTAGCTAAGCAAGCCCCCAGACTCCTGCTGGCCCCATTTCCTGCCCTGAGAGCACATTACACATCTCCTTGGATTTGTTTTGTTTTCTCCTGTACGGGCACTGCATGTGACTCTTACAGTTCACTCTGCATGACTTCACTTTGCAGAGCCTTTCCCAGGTGTCCTGGGCACCCATGATTACGAGGTTTGGTGTCCAGGAGTTAAATCTTCAGCTGAAGGGGTCGAGCAGACTCCATATTTGGTGAGAACAAATGCCCCATCCAGAGCCTCCCACTTCGTCACGTTTGCTCATTCTGATTTAATGTTTGGCTCTTGTTGTCAGCTTCTTTCCCACTTGTAAATATTTGTATGGTGAGTACAGTATTATTATTCTATCATTACTCACAAACCAGGAGCAAATCGCTCTCTCCATTGATATTGCTCATACATTATTATATCAACTGCTCTACTATTCCACAGCCGTGTCTTTCCCCAGGTCCCTCAAGAACAATAATCAAAGCCAAAAAGAGCCCAGAAATATTTCCATCTAGAACCTGCTGGCATAGGGCTAGTGCTGTGACTTCTTGCCTCAATGGCATTTCCCAGAGTTGCAAGTTATTTAATGCTCACAGGGCGACATCTGATTTTTATTTCTATTGTCCCCTAATGGCCACTGGATCTCTCTTATTCAAGCGCAAGTTTGTGTGAAATCAAAGAGAAAGCAGTTACCCTGCAGGGCGCCACACAGCTGTGCTTTTCAGATTTTGCCCAAGCAGTTTCAGCTCTATTTTGAGTTAGTAATTTCCATTTAACTACATGTAGCCCCACATGCTGTTCTAGAATGATATTGAGGCACCCCTTTCTCAGCCTGGCATCTCTATTGGTCTCATTGGCAAGGCGGAGACAGTTGTGACCAGGTGTGATGGAGGTACCTGCTGCGGTGCCACCTAGGAAGCAGCCTTCTGCTCCCCAGATGGACAGGAATGTGCACTGCCGCTTGTGAACTGGACCCTTTGGATAATCTAGGCCTCTTGCCTGCTGCCCCCTGTCTTGGTCTGGAGGGCAGGGATTAGCTCTATCAGGGTCATTACTTGGTCTCTGGTGATACTTGTTAAAAAGTCCTGTACTTTAGGGTTTGAGGAGAAGACAGAAATAGTTTATCCCTAACAGATAAGCTATCTTAGAGGCCTGGTTCTGTAGCCACATGTCCATATAGAATGGAGAGTGTGCCTGGATCTATCAACCTCTCATTGCAGAGAAATTTAGGAAAAAAGGCTGATGAAGGCATCAGACTGCCTACGCCAATTTCCTGATACCTCTTGCGTGTCTACTGCCAGAAAAGGAAGAATGAGGTGGGGAATAAAAAGACACGCAGGTATAGGAAGCCAACCCCCACTAAGGAGGTTGTGATCTGAAGCTCTATCCTGCCCATGTCAACTTGGTATGGGGGTTAATAGGTGGCAGTAGCAGATGGAGTCTAACGGGTCTCTGCTTTGGCTCTCCAGCAAGCACTGGGCTTGTGAGTCACCAGGTGCCTCCCACACCTCCAGGGGCGATAGCATGAGCAGCATGCCTCACTGGGTGGTAAGATTTATGCCAACTGATGCTATCAGAACCCAGGTACTGTGAAAAGACCATGATGTCAAGCTGTTAGTGGCCACATTCCCTTTGTCCAATCCAGTTAAAAGCTGTTGTTCTCAGACACAGAAACTCAGGAGTTGTTCTCCCAGTATGACTCAGGCAGCCATGGTCTGTAGGATTCCGTTGGTGAGCATAGACTGATTTCTCATAGGATAGTGAGAGTCGCTCATCATTTCGCACCAGGAAAATCTTTCTTCTTTCTGTATTGTCCACACTCACAGATGATCTGACTTGAAATAACTCATCTCAAAAACAAAAACAAAATGAAAAATTTTCCCTTGGCCTTATAGTCCCATCCAACAATAGCCCATCTCTCTACTTCTATCAATAGAAAATCTCCTGAAAAGTTACAGATTATCAGTCTCGATTTGTCTTACTTTATTTTTTCTTCAACCAGCTTCATTTCTGTTCAAACCCAAGGCTGCAAAGCCCCCAATCCCACCAAAAGAATTTGGAGGATTCCACCAAGAAAGAGGCTTTGGACTGTTTAATTAATTCTGTGCTCATCAGAGATGGCAGGTTGGTATGCAAGGCAGGGCTGCATCACACCTACAAGCAAGGGAGAGATGTGGGAAAGGTGGCAGGCCCACAGCACAGGTGGGTCTCTTCAGGTGTTTTATGAGTACATCCTTTTCACTTTACAACCAAGATCTCTGCTGTGATCCTCGCCTAAAGATTGGAGACAAGGGAAATGGCCAGCGTCTCCTCTCCATTTCCTTCTTTATCACATTCTTTAGAGTTCTTCTCATCTTCCTGCCGAGAACAACAAGCTTTCCTAGGTACTGACACTCACTTCCAAATCTATTGAGGTGACACCACTGATCCCCCCCTTCCTTATTCCAAGGTCCATTATCTGTTCCATCTTACAGAACTGCTAGTGAACAGTTGACTTCTCCCTCTTTCTTGAAACATTTTCTTCCCTAGGGTCCCACTGTGCGACATTTTCTTGGTTTTCCTCCTGACGTGTTATTTGCTTTTTCTCAGCCTCTTCGACCTTATCTCTTAATGTCAGATTGCACAGGATTGAATCTCCAGATCTCTTGTCTTCATTTCCTCCTCCCCGCCTCTTGCTTCCCTTCCTATCCCTCCCTTTTCTGTCTTTCTCTTCTTTTTCTTTCCCTTCCTTTTCCTTTGCTCTTCCTCTCTCCCTTAATCCCCTTCTCTTCTCTGCTCTCTCTTTAGGTAATCTTTCAGTCTCATTTCATCTACATACTCACAACTCTTGAATCTGTCTTTTCAGTTCTTATCTCTCCCCCAATCCCAGACTCACATATCCAACTGCCTATATGACATCTCTGCTTGGATGTTGTTTCAGTTTTTGTGTCGCTGTTACCAAAATACATAACAAGAACAACTGAGAGGAAGAAACGTTGATTTGTGGCTCTTGGTTTTAGAGGTCTCGGTCTATTGACAGTTGATTCCATTTCTCTGGACCCAAGATGTGGTAGCATGTCACAGCGATAGGGCTCAGTGGAAGAAAGATGCCCAGTTCATAATGGGTCAGGAAGCAGAGAGAGGGGGCAGGAGGGGGCACAAGGAATATGCACTCTTCCAGGACATGTCCTGGATGATCACCTTCTCCAGCCATGTCCCACGGCCTAACAGTTACCACCCCATGAGTTCATTAAAAGTAGGATGAGTGACTTGGTTACAGCTCTCATCATCTTTTTATTTCACCTCTGAACACTCCTGCATTAACAGGAGTTAACCATAACAGATGCCTAATAAACATCCCAAACTTAATGTCCAAAATTAAACTCTCAATTTCTCCCCCATTCTTTGTGAAGCAAATGGCTCCATGAATTATCAAGTGGCTAAGGTTTAAAACTACCCAATCATTTATCTTTTACTCCTTCTCTTTTTTTGCTATGATTTTCCTATATTCAACCAACCAATCTATTGACTCTAACTCAAAATAGATCCAGAATCTAATTGCATCTCATCACATCCACAGCTACAGCTTCAATCCAAGTCATGTTGTCTCCTGCCTAGACCACAGCAAGAATTCCTATCTCTGGGCATAAGTGTTAGTTTTTCATCGCTGTGACCAAAACACCTGACAATAAGAAGAGAAGTTTATTTTGTCTTATGGTTCTGGAGGCCTCTGTCCATGGTCAGCTGACTTCAATGCTCAGAGGCCCAAGATAAAACAGAACCACAAGGCAGAGGGGTGTGGTGGAGGAAATCTGTTCAGCTGAAGGCAGCCAGAAAGCAGACAGATAGATAGAGATAAAGACAGAGATAGAGATAGAGATAGATACATAGTAATCCAGGGACAAGATATAGTCCCCAAGGGCATGCCTCCAGTAGCCTGCCTCCTCTAGCCACGCCCCACCTGCCCAATATTACAACCCAGTTCAAATTATTAATCTACCAGTGAAGTAATCCACTGATGAGGTTCTAGCTCCAATCATTACCTAAAAGCCCCACCTCTGAACCTTGTTGCACTGGGGACCATGCTTTCAATACCTTTGGGGGAGAATATTTTAGATCCAAACCACAACACCATACTTACCCAACAATACTTCATTCTCTTCCAGAAGGCAAAAAATGATCTCAGAAAAGTTTAAATTTTCCATTTCACTCCCTTGCACAAATCCTGCTAGTGGTTTGTAATCATATTACAGAATAAAATTTAGGCAATTTTCATTGAACAAACAGGTACCCTGTTCATAAGACCTGACATGATCTGACCCCTGTCGTCCTTGTCTCTATTATCCACTTATTCACTGTGTTTGATGACAATGACCTATTCCCAGTCCCTAGGCAGCCCTGGCTTGTCGGTGTCCATTCTATCTAGAATACTTCCTCCTCACTTCAGCATAATTACTCTACACTACTCTCAAGTCTTAGCTTCTTTGTGGCCTCCTAGTCAAGGTCTTCCCTGACCACACAGTTGAACAAACTGTCCATCTCATTACAACTACTTCTTTTCCTATATATCAATTAAAACTCATTTTTTGTCTCCCCATCTAGACCATAAGACAACAATCTCACTTGTTTGACTCACTGTTATTTCCCCACCTTATATTAATGCCTACTCCTTATCATATGTTCAGTAACTATTGTATAAGTAAACACTCCCTTTATGATAAATTCTATACTATAATTCTGTTTTGGGTATGGAGCTACATGATATTCAAATGTGGAAGCTTGGAACTATATAGACACATTATTAATAATTAATAATGAGGATTCTAGAGCCCCATCCCAGGGTTTATTGCTGTGTCACCGATAGTGTGCTAACCTTTTCATTCACAGTTTTGAAGTGTCCAAGGGAGGAGAGGGGGTTAGCATTTAGGCTAATAGATTTGAGCTAAGTAGTTTTGTGAGTCCTTTGTTTTACCACAGTAAAAGAATTTCAGAAGCCCAGGGTAGTAGCATATGCCTGTAATCCCAGCAGCTTGGGAGGCTAAGGCAGGAGGATCATGAGTTCAAAGCCAGCCTCAGAAATGCAAGGCACTAAGCAACTCAGTAGGACCCTGTCTCTAAATAAAAAACAAAATAGGGCTGAGGATGTGGCTCAGTAGTCGAGTACCCCTGAGTTCAATACCAGGTACAAAAAAAAAAAAGTTGGAAACTTACATTGAAGTTGGAGGAAAGGAGATCAAATCTGTCACAATCTCACCCAGCTGTCCAAAGCCAGGGACTGATTTTAGCCACTTTGGTAACTAAATGATCCTATGAATTACCAGGGTATCTATTTGTTCAAGGAAAACTATGCATCACTCCCTCACATTGAGGATCTAGATACAATGGCCACAGTTTAAATCCAAATTAATTAAAAGTAAGATATTTGAATTTAAATTTATTAAAATTAAATGAAATTAAGAAACGCATTCTTCAGTCTTCCCAGACACATCCCAAGCACTCACCAACCCCCCTGGCTAGCCATTCCAGCATCTGAGCGTCTCCATCACTGCACTCTGCTGGAAGTTCTCTTGGACAGACCTGGTCTAGAAAATGGGCTCCTGGGACAGAGAAGGCATATACCCTGCTGTTGTTATTGCTTTAAATGTCAGCCTTGTCACTTGTACCTGGAAATACAGCTCTACCCTGGTTAGGCAATGGATCTCCGGAGGCCTGGGGATTTCAATCCAGCAGGCAAGAAGCTGATGAAGACAGCCTGTAAAAGCATCTGCCAGCAGCTTTGCTGGCACACAGAGGAGACACACGTCTTCAGAGACTGACCATTTTTGCCTCAGAGGAAATGGGGGAAAGAGCATCTCCGGACTAAGGATGGTACTTCTCTTGGTTTGCTGTCCTTGAACTTTAAATCAAAGGTCACTCGTGAAAATAACATTGGGATTTATTAGTTCATTCTTTACTGGGTTTGTAGTCTATACTTCCAGTGTAATTATCAGTCACTTTAAGGGAAGGGAAGTGACTTTGACTCTTGTATTATCTCCTTCTCCTCAAGTTTCATATACATATGATAAACACTGGCACTTAGATTAACTTGCATAATAATTAGCTCGGTATATCCCTCTCTTTATCTGCTCATGAAGTCCTCAGGGGTAAGATTATCTTTTATTTCCTTCCCTGCAACAGCTGGTACCATATAGGATGCACAATGGTTTCTATATAAACACACATTATATCGAATGGATGGATGGATGGATATCTGGCTGGCTATCTTCAGAGGTTCACTTTTCAGTGACATCACCATTTCTATTAATACCTCATTTCACATTTTAGGACTTCAGAGGAATTTAGCATTGTTCTCCCTTTTGAAGATGCAGATGTATCTCCCAGGTCAACAGTGAGCGGATGAATGAATGAAAGCTTCTCCAATGTCATCAGAGCATTCTCAGAGGACTTCATCAGAGAAACCATTTTGCCTTCTTATTGGTAGAAAGCCCAGCTGGGGAAAGAACAAAGCTAGCTAAAAGGAAAACATGGCAATAGGGAAATTTCACAAGATACTATGTATGTCACATGGAAGATTCAGATTCCTGGAACAGGTTTTGTTACTCTTTTAAGAATCCAATCTTGAATGTTTGTCATAGACTGCTGAATCTCGTATCACCATATTTTGTCTCTAAGTGAGAAAAGAATGAGACTGTATGTTCCACAGCAGAGAGACACATGAGACCAAGGAGTAGGCACAAGCCAGCTCTTAGCTACATGGCAAAGGAGGTGTATCCATTACCTTTATTTGTATGCGCACGTTCCTGAGGTTAGGTTGCTAAAGTGAAATCCAATAAGACTTATTTAGGACAAAATGAACAGACTGTTGCCTCCTTCTAACATGCTTTCTCATGCTAAATTGTCAATTATGTAAGTATTGATTGGGTTTTCTTTCTTGTAATTATTTTCTGATTATAAAAATAATCCATATTCATTATAGAAATAGAGACAACTATAAAGAAAACTAAAAATCCTTATAATCTTACTACTCTCAGCTAACTGCTTTATATATTTAATGTATTTCCATCTTGTCCTTTTTCTGTGCATTTATGATACAAATATATACACCTAAATTTTTTATAATAATTAGAATCATGTCATCATATTCCATTCTTATTTACTTTTTATATTTAACAATGGGTTATTATGAGTGCATCCCCATGTCATCAAATAGTTTTTAAAGCAAAAAGATACAGTGAAATCATAATCCTCCAAAAGTATAAGATATAACCAAAGTATTATTCAGAGGGAAATTTAGTTTTAAGTGTTCATTTTTTTAAAAAAATCAGAGTCTCAAAGTTAATGAGTTAGATATTTGGTTAAGAAGTTAAAAGGGGCATAACAGCATTCGCAGACAACTCCAAGCAGGAAATTGAACTAGAGTCATAAACATAGAAATATTTTTATTTTCATCAAACACTCTGCTATCAAATACGTTGTGGTATGATTTCTGCTGATCGTTTCCTTACTGTAGATTCAAGTTTTCGTCTGCTCTCATTTCCCGACAGCCTGAAGGACACCCTTGAGCATTTTCTGCAATGGGGTTCTGCCTGCAATAAATTCTCTTTGCTTTTGTTTATCTCAAAGTATCTTTATTTTACCATAACTTTAAAGTCACTTTCACAGGATATAGAGTTCCACATTGATACTTTTTTTTTTCTCTTTCAGCATTCTAAAGGTGTTCTTCCCTTATCTTCTGGTCTCGAATGTTTCTATTAAGAAGTCAGAAATTATTTTTTTTAACTTTCTTTCCATATATAATCTGCCTTTTCCTCTTTGGCTGGTTTCAAGATTTTCTATTTATATTTGATCTTCAGCAATTTGACTATGATTTGCCTAGATATGTTCTCTTTGTGTTTATCCCACTTAGGGCTGAGTTTCCTAAATCTAAAAGCTGGGGGTTTTCAACACTTTGGGGAAGTTTCAGAATCATTATTCTTATAAATACCACTTCCCCCTGTTCTCACTCTCTTCTCTTTTTAGGACCCCTGTTGCACATAAGTTACCACTTAATCATGACCTTTGGGTCCCTTAAGCATTGATCACTTTTCTTTAGTTATTTTTCTATTTATCAGATCAGGCAACGTTGATTGATCTGTTTTCAGATTAGATATTTCTTCTGTCATCTGTAATAAGTCCATTGATTGGATTTTTCATTTTGGGTATTATACACTTTAGTTTTAGTGTTTATATTTTAAAAAAATAGATTCAGTTTATCTAGTGATATTTCTTTTTTTTCATTAAATCTATATTTTTCTTTAATTCTTTGGATTTTTCCCTTTAATTCTTTGAGGCATGTTTGTAATCTTTGATTTTTAAATCTTTCTATGTTATGTTCAATGCCATCTTGGGTATTGAAAATACCCAAAAGTTGAAAATCATTGAGTGATTTTCTCCTTGACCATTGTTTTAGTCAGCTTTTTACTGCTGTGACTAAAAGATCCAACCAGAACAATTGTAGAGGAGAAGTTTATTTGGGGCTCACAGTTTCAGAGGTCTCAGTCCCTAGACTGCAGGCTTCATTCCTTTGGACTTGAGATGAGTCAGAACATCGTGGTGGAAGAGTGTTGCAGAGGGAAGCAGCTTACATGCTGATCAGAGAGCAGAGAGAAAGAGACCTCCACTTGCCAAATGCAAATCTATACCCCAAAGCCAAGGCCCTGATGCCTCACCTCCTTCAGCCACACCCCACCTGCCTTCAATTACCACTCAGTTAATCCCATTAGGTGATTAATTCACTGATTGGTATAAGCCTCTCATTACCCAACCATTTCTCCTCTAAACCTTCTTGCCTTGTCTTTCACATGAATTTTTGGAGGACACTTCTCATCCAGATCATAACAACCATCAAATTACATTTTCCTATGTCTTTTAAACCCAAGTGATTTTTAAAAATTGAACACAAGACATGGTACATAATACATTATGAAGACTAAAGATTCTGTTATCTTTCTCTAAAAACATTGATTCTTATTTACACAAACAGTTCAATTACTATCTGATCACCCTGGATATGCATATGTTTGGTTTTGAGCTTTCTATTACAGATAAGTCCTTCTGACTTCGATAATTCATTCTCCACACTTGTCTCCCTGATGACCTTACTAGGACTTGGTTTTAGGCTTTCCTAGAATGGGCCCAGAGTAGGTTGTACTAGAGTGGCTATTTAAGTGAGTTAAATGTAAATAAAATTTTAAAAATATTCAGTTGCCATAGTCGTATCCCAAGTTTTTAAAAGCCATACTTCTGCACTCCTGTAATCCCAGCAATTTATGAAGCTGAGGCAGGAGGATTGCAAACTCAAAGCCAGCCTCAGCAACTTACTGAGACCCTATTTCAAAATAAATAATTTTAAAAAGGACTGGGGATGAGGGTCAGTGGTAGAAAGGCCTGGGTTCCATCCTCCATACCAAAAATAAGAAAAAATTCTGCAGAGGTCAGTAAACTTTTTTCTTTAAAAGGCCATGTAGTAGATAATTTAGATTTTAGGGGCCATACAGGTCTGTCACATCTAGTTACCTCTGCCACTGTAGCATGAAAGCAGCCATAGATAATAAGCACGTGAGCATGTCTGTGTTTCAACAGAACCTTATTTAAACAACAGGCAACGTTGAATTAGGCCTACAAAACCATTTTTTAAAGCAAGGATCAGAAATTATGAGCCCAGGACTCATTGTTTGTTTGTTTGTTTGTTGTAATTGCTTTAACAGCTTTACTGGGATAAAATTAATATGCCATAAAATTCATCCATAAAACTCAGTGGGTTTTTAGTACTTTTACAGAGTTGAACAACCATCACTGCATCTAATACTCTTGATTTTATAAATAAAGTTTTATAGGCACACAGTTTTGTTCATTTACTTGTGTTATCTGTGGTGACTTTTGTGCTTCAGTGGTAGAGCTGAATAGTTGTAACAGAGATTGTGTGGGCCTTCAAAGCTGAAAAATTTACCATTTGACTCTTCAAAGAAAATGTTTGCTCTAGAAGTTTGTCTCACCCTTAGGGCACAAGTTTTTGGGTGGTGTTAATGAAGTGTTGAGGTATCTCCTTTCTGACAAGGTCAAAACTCTAATGCCCACAGCACAGTTGGATCTTTCTTACTACTGTTTCTCCCTCAATCCTCCTACAGCTCCTACTTGTTGTGCAAGCCTCAGGTCTGTTGCCCTTTGTGTATACAGCACAACCCTCAGCCAGACTAACAAGGAACCTGGTACAGATTTCTGGAACTTTTCTCTGGAGCTTTCTCTTGTGTGACATATTGTTTCAATCTGTGTATCTTTCTCAGTTTTTAAAATATATTTAGTATACTAGTCACTATGAGAAGTATTGAAAAGTGTCTCACTATCATGTCTATTTCTTTTTACAAAGTCCCTTTAATTTTGTTTTATATATTTTGAGATTGTTTTTAGGTACCTTTTAGTACGAACTTGTTATATTTTTCTGCTGAACTAAAACTTCTATCATTACTGAAACTTGTATCATTACATAGGGGCTCAAGAGAGCCTCTTGATCTCTAAAAATCATGTCAGCTTTCATCTCAAAATCTCTAAGTGGAATACTTCCTTTTGCTTTAGGCAAGCCCTTCAAATTTCCTTTAATCAGTCTCTCTGTCCTTACTTCAAAATTTCTTTACTTCACTCCTATGTTGAAAGATATCATTACCTTATATGCAGTTTTAAGTCAATGCTTATTTTTTTTCAGCATATTAAAATATTATCCAACTATTATTCAGTTTCTATGGTTGTCCTTAAGAACTCAGGTAATTATTTGTCATTCCTTTGTAAGTAAGTGATCTATTTTGAAGTTTCATGAGACTCTGTCTGTGTAGGTGGGCATTTCTTTCTCTCTCTCTTTTGTTAAATCCTGCTGGGTTTCTTGGAATTTCTGAATCTGAGCATTGAAGTTGAATAAATTCTGAAGATGTATCTCTTTCTGTCTATGAACTGTGTAATAAATTGCTCTCTGTCTTCCAGTTTTCTAATTCTTCCTTCAGCTGTGTTGATCTTCTCTTATACCACCCATTGGGGTTCATAAAAGTTTTCAGTTATAGTTTGTTTTTTTTCATTTCTAGAAGTTCTAGTTGGATCTTTTCTCAAATAGCCTTGATAACTTTTGCATATTTTTTCCTTTTTTCACACTTACTGACTATAGTATGAGTTAATTGTATGCCTCCCCAAATTCATATGGTGGAGCCCTAACCTAGTAGTTGAGAATGAGTCTGTATTTGGAGATAAGACCTTTAAAGAGGTAACAAAGGTTAAGTGAAGTCATTAGGGTGGACTCTAATGTGACTAGCCTTGTTATAAGAAAAGGAGATGAGGACACAAACACACAGAGAGAGAAGACAGTGTAACCATATAGAGAGAAGACAACCATCTCTAAGCCAAGAAAAGAGGCCTCAGAAGAAACCAACCCTGCCAACACCTTGATCTTAAACTTCCAAACTCCAGAGGTATGAGAAATGTTGTTCATGCCACCCAGTCTGTGGTGCTTTGTTATGGAGTCCCTAGCAAACTGCTATAGACCCCTCTTCTTTCCTGTAAACACAATAAAACTTCTTGCTTTATATCCTTTGGCTGATTATCCAATATCTGAAAACTTTGAAAGCTAAATATCGTGTTTGCTTTTTCAGCTGTATTAGGTTTATGGAGTCTGGTTTCTTTGTGAGTTTTGTAATCTGTGCTGATGAACTCATAGGCTGTGAAAGTTTCATCTGTGGGAATTATTTGAAACAAATCTGTGAGAATTGGTTTTTCTTAGGGCCATGAGCCTCGGTTCCCTTCCAACCCAACAGCATTCCACACTAATTCTCAGTTTGAGTCTTTAGGGATTATCCAGGTAGTACAAATTGAAGTTGGAAAATTTTATGACAATCTTGTGTATATGCATAATTGGGGCACATATTTTGTTTTCTAGACTAAATACTAAAATGAAAGAAAAGCAATTTTCCTTAATATCTAGCAGTGGTGATCATGTTGGGTTATGTGTAATAGTTTATTCTTGCAGTAAAGGTATAACCCAGTGGGGTCTTAGTTCTGTGTGAAGATCTTCTGTTGGATTCAGTACTTTGTGAAGTCTCTAGGCTTTTTCTCTTGCATAATGACCACTTGACATTGACAAATAAACTCAAGATGAAAGTCAGATTTAGTGTTTCAAAAATGTTCTAGAAAGAGAGGTCATTTTTTAACCCACAGATTGTGGCATTCCTCCAGAAGGGTCCGGCTGGCCCTGGAAAAGTTCAATGCTACCTTTATCTCTATCTGATACCTTACCAGCTAGATGAATCTGGCTTCTTAAGAGAGTGGGGTCCAAAACGAAAGCATTTTCTGGAAGTCAGTTCTAACCGCCCCCCGCAGCAATTTATGTGCTTGAGTTCTCATACCCCCACTATCACAGGGTGCTTTAGAGACCACATAGTCCTACCATCATCTCTCTCAGCACTCTGCCTCCATTTCCCACATACTCCTTTGAAAAAGAAATAAAAGAGACATCTGCCTTGGAAGATTTTCTGGTTTCACTCTCCTTTTTCAAAAAGTGCTAGAAATAGAGGCCAAATTCAAAGACCCTACATCATCTAAATCTGTATGGAGACAGGGCCAGGGTGCTTGCCTCTGCCGCATCCCTAAAGAAGAGCTTGCCAACACTTATTGCAAGAGTGTATTTTATTTCAAAAGCCTGAGGCAGGCTATGAAGTGGCTCTCTGGCCTGGAGGCATTTTCAAGCATTATAATAGAAGACAGGTGGCTGAAACGGATGTATAAACTCACCTGGCACTGCCCCTGGCTTCCCTGAATGCAGAACTGGCCTCAGTCTCCAAGCTCCTCTCCAGAATCCAATAGTGTCCAGCACAGGATAAAAAAGGCCGTAAGCATTCATGAGTTAGTGGGCCTCAAGCAAAAATCTGACTGAGAAACCATTGTCTGGTTTTATGCAAAGTCTCCGGTGTGGTTTGTGATTAATGTTTTCATGCAAGGGATGGAACCCAGGGCTTCACCTAAGCACACACTCTACCATTGAGCTACACCCTCAGTCAGTGATTCATTTTTGATTCTCGATCTTTGGAGTTAGTCTTGCCCAGGGGCATCACAGAAACCAATGACCAAAAGACTAAAAGCTCTTCTCAGTCAGGGTCTCTGTCAACCTAAGCTACTTGTGCATGATAATAAAATAAAAGCCCAAACTAGGGCTTATTGATATATCTATTGACCTTATTCACTATCTGTTGTTGGTAGACCTCACCTTTAGACAGCCTCAGGCAGTAAGAAGCACATTTTCTTCACTGTCAAGTTTGAAAAGAGCTGGGAGTCTGAGCATTGTCTTTGGGCTAGGCGAAAGACAGCTTCTCAGTTTCCAGCCCTGCTCTACCCTGTGTTTCTAACAGGTAAGTCTGGCCAATAAAATCTGCCTGCTTGATGGATGGCAGAAGCCATAAGCATGAAAGAATATTTAGGAGATGAAAAATCAGGTAATGCTTAGGAAAATGTTTGAGCCAACAGATTTATTTTTCTATTGGTAAGGATGATCTCTTGGAAGCCACACTTCAGTTTAATAGAAGTACCATGCATCTAAAATGCTTTTCAAATACTCTCAAAAAATTAACTACTGACACATCTAGTAAGAGATGATCGAAAAAAAAAATGCTACTTCTTTCTTTCCCTTGCTGAAATACACGTTATCAACAATCCCCAAACCATTCTGAAGAATATGTAGATTGATTAAGTGAGAGTACAGGAGCAAAAAATACCACTAATCAGACCAGTGTTAAACACTCACTGTTCACTAAAGGAACTCTCTAGATCTAAAGCAGGATGCCAGTATCTCCAGAAGTGAAAGAATACTGTGAAACCTAATCAAGAGTGATATACTTGGGGCAGTTAAATTTAAGTTCCTAGAGAAGACAAGGGAAATAAGGACCACTTCCACAGTGGTATTCAAAGGTTTGTCATCTCCAAGGGCAGGATATGTGTGCATGGCATAGGGAAGAACCCTAGGACAGCTCATCTGTAGGATACCATCCACAGCCCTGCTTTCTGCCCAAAAGGGCAAAGCCAAAAGCTTAAAGTAAGTAGGTCTTCAGAGCAGACAGTACATCTCTGAATAAAACTTAGGCAATAATAATTATGAATAAATTTGAAAGCTACGCTTCATAACCTAAGAATATGATTAAAGCAGTGCTCACAGGAAAATTATTAGGCTTAAGCACTTAGCATTAATAAATAAAAAACAATCAAACAATGCATTATTTATTCAGCTCAAGAAGTTTGAAAAAGAACGCAAGGTAATTACCGAAAACCAAAAGAAGAAATAAATAATGATGAGAGTCAAAAATAAATAAATTTTAAAAAAATAGACATTTGACAGACAAATAAATCCAAGATCTGGTGGTTTAAAATAAAATAAATAAAGCCTCAACATCCCAAATTTAAAACAAGGGGCAAGTTACAAATACACAAAATTAGATAGGAGACTGGGAAATAACACAAAGATAGAGGGAAAAATCTTTTAAATATACAAATAAACGTGAAAACCCCACAAATTGTATATGTAGTTGAGAAATGGTCTAATTGGCACACCTAATAATTTCATAAGTGGCATTTTTAATATTTAAGAAGTAGATCACTCCAGTACTTTTAAAACTTTTCTAAAGAAAATAAAAATGTCCTATTTTTTTCATAAAGTCAGCATAAAACCAATAGCAAAACTCAGCAGTGATGGCGTATCACATACTTACAGAACTCACATGAATGGCTGATCTGTTTTATTAATAAATCGAATGCAAAAATATCTTAAGTAAAATACTGAGGCCTGAGTTAGGATTGGAGGGTCGGGGAAACAACTGGTGCACATTCTAACAGCTCCTTGTCCACAAAGGAAAGGTAGCTCTATTACAAAACACAAATAATTAGAATGTGTCTACAGTACAGAAGGGCATCCTGGGAAAGCAGTTTCAATCGTGGTTTTTGGGTCAAGCCAAACATTAGCACCACCAGGTGGGAGTCTTAATCAGAATTAAGAGGTGGCCCATAGAAGTCATAGAAAAACTGGAACCCAGAAATGGCCTACTAATGTTGACTTTGTCTCTAATCAGATGGGAGTTTCTTTTTGTGACAGTGAATGTTCTGTTTAGGCAAGTTACCCCAAAATGATGCTATAAGCCTCTGAGTTAGTTTCTATTTTCTGTCTCAAATTCAGAGAGCCATTGAGAAGGCCAACCTGGTGAGGCAGAAGAGACAGGGTATGAAGCATCAGGAGAGAAGGGAAGCGGGTGGCCAGTCTTCAGAAGAATAAAACTGGAGATTGTGAAGGGAAAGTGAAGAAGACGGTGAAGAGAAGGGCTGTGACATCCTTGGGGCAGAACAGGTGAGTAATATCAGCTGTAAAGAACTAGTCATGACTGGTAGTTGCTGACAAGGCTACATCAGTAAGAGATTAGAGCTAAAGTCCCTAAAGTCTCCCTGGCAGCTTAGCTGACTGTGCTTTGCTTAATCCTCTTAGGCAAACCAGACACACTCGCCAGGCCTGGGCAGAGGCTCCTGCCGATTCTCATTTCAAGCTGACTTTGGGAATTAAACCTAGTATTCCACGAGAATTCAGAATAAGCGTGTAAAGTTGGTTCATGGCATGTGGAAAGCCAATTTGCTAATGGCACTAGTCTTCCCTGGAACCCCAGCCAAGCACAAAGTGATGTAGAAAAACACATCTTCAGGATAAATATCAAGAGTGGCTTCTTAAGAGCTGAGAAGAGTCACAACTGGAAGTGTTACCCTGAGCTCCCACTCTCCCAGGCTGATGAGGACAGGCAGCAGGGGGCGGAGGGTGGAGGGAAGCAGTTCTAGAACAAGACCTGTGTGATTTGAGATTGAAACTGGCCTTTGGAGAAAATGGAGCCAGGATCTAGAAACACCCAGAAACATTGCTCTCCATTCCAGAAGGATTCCTTTATAGGCTAGACAGGGCAGGCTGCCCCTGGACTGTCCACTTTCAGAGTGTGGATGGAAAGTCAGTCTGGGTCTGAGACAAGACTTTCATTTGATAAAACACATTAAGATCTTCCTCTGAGTAATTTCTTTCCTAACTGACTGTGAAAAGAAAGGATAAAGGTCAGCTTTTAATTGAGTTGGGATCTCAAAGTCTCTAAGATCAATTTCTTTCTTTAAGTGCAGGCTTACTTATGACCAACAGGAGTTTATTATCCAAACTATATAAAGTCTGTGTTTTGGATTTGCCATTAGAGAGGATATAAGACAGTCCTACCTGAAGAAATGCAATGCTTTATACAGAGTTCTACATTTTTAAGTAGCCACATAAGAAAGAAAGGAAGGAAGGAAGGAAGGAAGGAAGGAAGGAAGGAGAGGGAATGAATTTTTTAAAAAATATTTTATTAGTTGTTGAAGGACCTTTATTTATACATGGTGCTAAGAATCGAACCCAGTGCCTCACACATGCTAGGCAAGCACTCTACCACTGAGCCACAATCCCAGCCCCAGAGGAAGTAAATTTTAATAAAATATTTTACTTGGCCAAAATATTATCATCCTGAAACATAATTAATATAGAAATATATCAGTAAAACATATTACATTATTTTTTTCAAATTGAGTCTTCAAAATTCAGTACATGTCAATTCAGAGTAACCACTTTTAAAGCTTGTTTTAGCTTTCTGTCACTGTGATAAAATACTTGAGACAAATAACTTATAAAGAGGAAAGATTTATTTTGGCTCAGGATTTCAGAGGTTTAAGTCCATGGTCACTTGGCCCCCTTGCTTTCAGGCCTGTGGTGAGGCCACACATCACAGCAGAAGTATGACTGAGGAATCCTGTTTGCCTTACAGTGGCCAGGAAACAGAGACAGAGGAGGAGTGTAAGGCCTTAGCCTAAGCAACTCCATTTTAAAATGAAACCTGCAGTCTCACCAGGCACGCCTACTGAGGTTGGCCTTCAACTCAACCTCAGACCCACTAATCTCTAGTATGGTCACCAAGCATAGCCATGACATAAACAAGTCACTTCTCCCCACCCTGACCAACTCCGAGAAAAGTCTCTGTCATGTTGCCCTCGCCCTGATAAGGGTAAAAGGCAAGAAAATCGGGGTGGAGACCACCAGACCAGACCACCAGGGCAAATAATGTCACTGAGAAATCCAGTAGCAGCTGATAGGGATTGAAAGGGTGGTCAGAAGCCCCAAAATTTAGCATAAATGATGGAGCAAATGAACAGACATTCAGCCAGCTGACACTGATGCCCTCATGCCAGAGAGCCTGATGAGGACCTGAACTGACATTCCAACTCTTCTCATCTTTGCCTGATCCTCTGCATCTTCCTCACCGCTCTCAAACTCTACAGCCACATCTTGATCCTGGTGAGAACTGCAACTTCTCCCAAGACCCTCTCCTCAACCAGCCATCAGCTCTGCCCCAGGAGAAGCCTGCCTCGGTTCCTGACCTGATCACCGAGGTCTGAGTGAGTGTGCATCTGCTGGACTTAGAGCCTAAGGCTTGAGACTTTAGATTTGGCATTTGAGTTTAGCATGCAGAGGGAATGTCGTAATGAACCTGTCATGATTAAGAGTGTTTGCAGTCTTTAGAATTAATCTAGAATTGTTTGCTGTGGATTGATTAAGTCTACTGCAGTGCCTAGCATTAAGGATTGTCATTTTCTTGATTAAGAACCTATAGAGTAAAATTGTATTGAGTGATTTGAGTGAATAAAGCATTAAAAAGGTCAAAAGCGCATAGACAATTCTTTATTTCTCCCCCTCAACTGCATAAGTTGCACCTTTGCCCCTTGCGACAAGGGGGCTGGGTTTCAACATCTCCTTCAGGAGCAAGACCACAGTCACCTACTTCCCCCACTGCTTAAAGTCTCCGTTACCTTCTAATAGCACCACAGGCTGCTGACTATGCCTTTAATACATAAGCCTTTGAGAGACACTGAAGGTTCAAACTATAGCAAAGTTGGTGGTTATGACATTAGACACAATGCCATATTGAACAAAAGGGGTACCTGCCCTTAAAACTTTGCATCCCTATCCTTTATGCAAAGAAATAAAGTGGAGGGGAGGATGGAGAAACTTGACTGTTGGATACCACTGGAGAGAGCTGGGAGCCTCCCTGAGGTTTGGTACTAACCTACCAAGGCCCAGTGGGTTTTTCACTCTCCCTCCTCCCAGTTTCTAGTTAACTAACAATGTTGCCACCCAACCAAGAAAAGCAGAACAAATCTCTGACATTTTGTTCAATAAAACAGAAATCAAAGGACCAATTGAGCTAACCCAAATTCTTTCACCTCTTCTTGCAATGTTGGAAAGGTCTCCATTCTGCACAGCTTTCAGGAGACAACCAAGGTAAGGTTAGAGTGAAACCATTACTCTGGATGATCTCTATCTGTTTGTTTAACCCGAGAGTACACTTGAACAACAGTCCTGAGCAGGACTGCTAGCAGGATGGATTCACACCGCTTTTGCCACACCTGAAGGTAGGTTTGGCCAATAACTCCACAGTGCACCTGAGCCGTCTGGGTTCCAGTGTTTGGTCTGTGTGTTGGCCAGTATTGGCTTCCCACTCAACCTCGGACTCACTAATCTCAGGCTTTGAAATTTAGCACAACACTCCAGATTTTGTATCCACTTCTGGATCCCTTCAGACTCTCTGTGTGGGTTACTGACCTTGGATGCTTATTTACCTCTTTGTACTTTTTGATTCTGCAGTCTCTTAAGGGTGAACAAGACCCTGGGAGCTCTCACAAGCCAGGCTTGCTCAAGTCTTCCCTGTCCTGTCCTCCCTAAGAGTAGAGATCCATTTGCACCTAGTGAGGTTGCAGCTAATGTTATCCTCCGGATTCCTCAGAAGTCCCTAGTAGCAGAGCCAAATATGCATCCCAGTCCTGGCTCAGCCCAGGCCTTCTTTCTTCAGCCATTCTTCTCTATCTCCATCTCCCCATGTCCTCTATCAAGTTTCCCCAAGCTGATCGCCTCCTTCCATATCCAAGCTAACAAGCAAATTTCAGAACCCTCAACTTCTAAATCTACAAATTCTCAAAATGCAGTGCCTGAAACATGTGGTTGCCAACTTTTGCTATTTCTTTCTTTTGAGAAATATTGTTACTGTACAAACGTTCATGACACAAGAATTTTTCCTTCTATGGGAGCTGGAGACTATATCAGATCGTTGTTTGAGGACTTCCTTTACAACCTATGCCTGATGTCAGCACATTACAGGAAGAAATGCTCCCCAGAAGATTTTGAACTATTTGACTCTAATGCCCTTTTTCTTTGTGGTAATTTTCCTACAGCCTAATATCAAAAGGTCCACTGCTTTTGAATTCATAGAATACACCCATACTGAGATCTGTAATACAAGAAGTGTTCACTCTGGGAATTGTGTGTAATTCTTCCATTGTCTCTTCTTGAGGGAATCTTCAATGTCTGGCTCCTGGAAAGGGGCCAGCAGTAACAGTCAGAGTTGGATAGCTCTAGATGCTCTTTCCAGAACTTCAGGGGAGTCAGCCAATATACTTTGAGGATTGTTCCATGGCAGAGTTGGTGGCTAGCTTGACATCTTGGGAATGTGCCCCATTCTATTTCAGTGAATCAGATGTTCATCTTTCTACTATGATTTGAAACAAGTGGCTCCTTATATTTGACTCAGGTTGCTCACCTGTTAGTAAAATAAGAAAGGGGCACATGAAAATGTCACGATTGATCCTGTCAGCAGACCCTTAATTGCAAGCAAAGTCTAACCCTAATGCAGAAAGCAAGTACAGATAGATGCTAAACTGAAATCCCCCTAGTTTGAATTTTAGCAGGCCTTAGGATGAGCCCTTCTGATTATGTGCACCAATGTTTGCTGTGTTCACCATAACCAGGTCATGCTTTGTTGCTGTGTCCCATTGGAGATAGGGATTGAGAGAGGCTACTACGTGCCTGGGCCTGAATTGTGCAGTTCATATATGCCAGTACTTTCCAGCGATGCTCTCGTAGGATTTCCTAGGCATAAACATGGGGAGAAGGCAAAGAGTCCCCTTCTGCCTGTGTTGCTATTGGCTTTGGCCTTTGCTCAGCCCCAACTAAAGGAACATTTTTGAAATGGAGAGTTTTCTGTAGTTCTGAATCCTGCTTTCCACTAGGGGGAGATTGTAAGGCACCACCACAATTCAAAGCCAGGAAAAGCTGTGATTGAAGAAAAGGAACACAGTGTTGTCTGAAACACACTTCTTTTCTATTTTGCCTTTTAGATGATTTTGTGGTTAGGTTTAAAATTTGGTGCCAGCAGAATAGATATTAAAGCTTCCGTATTTTAAATCTAAAAAGCCTGAGCACTTTCTCTATAATACTTTCTTTCTTTTCATTCATTCTCTCTCTCTCTCTCTCTCTCTCTCTCTCTCCTCCTCCTCCTCCTCCTCATCCTCCTCCTCTTCTTCTTTCCTATCAAATTGTACACAGTGTTCTCTTCTTATGGCACTGATTGTCCCCACACAGTCACATGAGTGAGGACTCCTTGTTGATGTTGTAGGCTCTGCGTCCATTTCACAAGCACCCACTGTCTTTCAGGTCTATCTGCAAACTGCGCCCTTCTCAGAGGTGTGACCAGCATCAGAGAGCTAATGCCAAATCTCCTCTGTACCTGTTTCAGCTTCTCTTTTATTAAGTATAGGTAAGAAGAAATAGAGCCCTCTTTGCTTTTTGAATGATATTTTTTTCTGGTTGAAAAACACACAAACGAACAAAACACGCATTTGTTTCTAGGGCTGTCACATGGAATCACTCTATGTTAGTGACAGCAGTAGAAGAAAACGAGGCTCTAGGGTCAGCTGTGGGGTGTGATCCCCTGGAATGTCCTCTACTTATTGGTTAAAGGTTTTTGGTCCATTTCCATCAATTAAACAGAGATATTAATATCATTTACTATGATTTTTATGAGATTAGACAAAGAGAGGGAGATAAAAAGACACAAAATAGTGTCTAGCATGCAGTAGGTACTCAAACCAGTACTCTTTCCCATTTGGTCAAGAATCTTCTTTGCCACCAGTTCAGTTTTTAAGGCAATGTCTCTCGAGTTGGGTGCCATGCCAAAAGCCTGTAGTCCCAGCTTCTCTAGAGGTTAAAGTAGGAAGAAACCTGGGCCCAGGAGTTCAAGGTCAGCCTGGACAAGATAGCAGGACGCCATTTCAAAAATAAATAAATAAATAATAAAATAAAGACAACTCTCTTTCTAATTTTTACACCTTATTTACTGACCCATTCTCTTGATCAATATGAGACAAAGAAGCCCTAGTACATAGAAGTAGGAGTGGTCAAATAGAAAAGAAAAAAAAATTAAAAACAGAGATTATGATTTAACCATCATCAGAATGGGTTAAAGTTGCTTCCTGGTCCAGGCAGCCCAAAGTCCCTTGCCTGGAGCCCAGCAGGGCCTGTCCACTGCTCATCATCAGACCCCAGTGCCAGCCCAACGTGGATACTTGATTTAGGATTTTCAACTTGCTTCCAAGAAGATCGATGTTGCAGTGCTTTGGTAGAGGGTATTAAAGTGAGGCTATACGTCCATGAAAGTAAATTATAATTTTACACATTCCTTTGGAAGTTCCCAGGATTTGATAAATGGCTCAGTGAGCATCTCCACTCTCGGGGGCCTGGTTTACTGGTACCTGACTTCAAAATCCCAACAATGAGAAAGATAAGCTCAAGATTTATTTCACTCTGCCTCCTTGGCTTCTCAGTTGGTACAAGACATGCATTCCAATGGAAACCCACTGCTACCTGTGGTGAGCCCATGGAGCCTTTTTATTCTGTTTAGCTATATTTTGAATAAGTAGGTTTTGTGGACTGGCCTGGGAGTTTTGCCATTATGTATAATTTTGTAGTTATGGGATAAGAGGTCCAAGTTCTAAATGACCCGCTTGCCAATGTTTAGCATTTACCTGAAATTCGTAAATTGAAAATTGGGAACAACCTGTTCTTTTGTAAATGGCCTTAACTGGAACCACATCTCAGATAGTAAGAGCATTTCTGAATAACAGGGTCCAAAGGAAATTTGTTTGCTAAGGTGACTGATGAGCCTCAGGAAGACAAACAGGGTCAAGCCTGCTGTAGATCATGAGTCCAGGTGACTACGAGGAGTGGATCGTCTATCTCATGCTGCTCTATGGATGATTGTCCATGTCTCAGGGAAAGAGGAGGGGCAAAGAGCAGGGAGAAAGTGCTAAAAGTTGAAATGCATTGGAAATAACTCTCTGCGTTGGAGGCAGGGTTAGAGGGGAGACATTTGTCCCCATGGTGTGGGCAAAGCAAGAATCAGCAACATCAGCACCATCTTTGACATGGGCATCCATGCTGGAAGTCCCCATTGTTGCCACTGTAAACTGGAACAGAGGAGTCAAGGGGTCATTCTTAAAGCCACTGGGGAAGACCAGGTAGCATAAGGCAACACATGGAGACATCCATAATGATTTGAGAGGAAGCGGCTCATCTAAAAATGCCAGATAAACATATTGCAAGCGTTGCTGTGACCATCTGTCTCGCCCCCAAACTGATACAGACAAGGAAACATCTTTACATTTTTTTTTAAATCTTCTTTTTTAAATGTGCTTGCATGTGTATATAAATCCAGCTGGTTCCTGCCAGACAGTAATACTACATTGCCCAGCAAATAAGAAAAGGAAAAGGACACTCACATCTCAGAAGGCAGGCTGGTCCCTGACTACATCAATCCATCAGAGCAGTCAACTTCTGAGCCCTCTCTTCCTTTTCTCCTCTTGTGGCTTTTGGACTTTAAATTACTGACAGATGCTGGCCATCTTCATCTATGTTCTGTTGCTAAACAGCAGATCTATGACTGGGCAATTTACAAGGAATAGAGGTTTCTTTTTACAGTTATAGAGGCTGGAAAGCCTAAGAATGTGGCATGAGAATCTGCTTAGGAACTCATGTTGTGATAAGAACTTGTGTTGATTCAACTCATGGTGGAAAGCAGAAGGGCAAGCGGGCACGTGCAGAAGAGACAAAACAGAGACACCCTCACTTTATAACAACCTTATATCGGTAACTAGTACAATCCCATGAGAGCAAGAACTCACCCGTGGGAAAAAGGCATTACTCTATCTGTGGGAGCTCTGCCCTCATAACCAACACCTTCCATTAGGTTCCACCTCCCAATATTTGTGCATTGGGGACCAAGCATATTCAAATCATAGCACTGTTTATGTTATGGATTGTGGGGACAATCCATATTCAAATCATAGCACTGTTTCTTGCCTGTGTTCTCTCTCTCTTTTTTAAATCAGTTATAGATGGACATAATATCTTTATTAAATTTATTTATTTTTATGTGGGGCTGAGGATTGAACCCAGTGCCTCACACATACTAGGCAAGCACTCTACCACTGAGCCACAACCCCAGCCCATGTTCTCTGATTTTGCATCTCTTTAATTACACAGGAATCTCATTCAGTCTCTCAATCTGTCTGCTCTCTCAAATGAAACTTCCTAAAGGATTTTTACAAAACACATTTGCTCTGCAAATAAATAATAAGGATATGCAAACAAATAATAAAATAGTTCATAGAGAATAGAGGTGCTGTCCACATTCCAACCATTTTGTCCATAGAAAATGCTGCATGAATAGATGGCCAAGTTTCAGAAACTCTATTTAAGCTTAAAAATAAATATCTTTAATTATGAAATTTTAATTAGCCCTTAATATATGAAAAAACATTGAGAATAAACCTTGACCTCTCATGCCATACACAGAAATTAATTCAAAATAGATTATGGGCTTAAATGTCAAACTAGAATTATCTGTTACATTTAAATAGATTTCATTATAAAAGTAAATCTAGCAAACTTTCAGAAGAAAACATAAAAGAAATGTTTTAGGACTGAAGGCTAGGAGAAATGTTATTGAGTATGACACCAATGTCCAAACCATAAAAGAAAAAATAAATTGGACTTCATCAAAATGGAAAACTTTTGTGCTGTGAAAGACCTAGCTAAGCAAATGATAAGACAACGTATGGCCCAAGAGGAAGAAATTACAAGCCATATCTGACAAAGGATTAGAATCTAGACCATAGGGGGAAAAAATTCAAAACTCAACAATAAACAACAAACTCCAGTTATAAAATGGGCAAAGAACAAGGACAGACATTTCACCAAAGAGGAGATACAAATGAAAAATAAGAACATTAAAAGATATTCAACATCATCCTATAACATCATTTCCTATTAGGGAAATACAAATTAAAATTACATTGCATTATCACTATACACCATTTATAACAACTAAATTAAATAAAAACCTGATGATAATGCTGGAGAAGATGCAAAGAAACTAGATTTTCCATACATTCCTAGTGAGTGCATTTGCAGTATCTCATAAAACTAAACATGCAAATAACCATACAACTGAGCAATTATATTTTGAGGCATTTGTCCTAGGAAATTGAAGGTTTTATGTTCATACAAAAACCTGTACTTAAGTGTTCATAGCATCATTATATATAATAGCCCCAAACTGCAAAAACCCAAATATCCTTTTGTAAGGTACATCCATACTATGGAATACTACTCAGCAACATAAAGGACCAAACTTGATAAACGCAACAACCTAGACCAATCCTGGGCATTACACTTAGCAAAAAAAGTCAATCTTAAAAAGTCACATATTGTATGATTCTATTTATATAACAGTCTTAAAATGATAAAAGTTACCAAGGGTTAGGCATATGAAGGTCCATAACAATCACGTACGTTGTAATTTTAATGTGCATTTCCCTGATAACTAATGATCTTGAATATCTTTGAATGTTCTTATTTTTCATCTGTATCTCCTCCTTGGTGAAATGTTTGTTCATATTCTTAGAAAATACAAGGGGGTAATCAAAGAGAGTTCCTTTATGGTGACAGAATAGTTCTGTATTTTGCTTGTAGTCCTGGTTATACAAATATACACATGGGATTAAAATTGCATAGAACTACATGTGCGCGCATGCACACACACACACGAATATGTGTGAATAATGGTGGAAAATGAATAAGCCTGTAGTGAAGTCAATAGGAGTGTGCTAATGTCAGTTTTCTGGTTGATATTGTACTGCTGCTCCACACAATGTCTCCATGGGAGAAGGATAAAGGACTATCTGTACTTTTTTGCAACTTCCTGTGAGTCTATAATTATTTCAAAATAGCACTAAAAAAAAAATTGAAAATATCCAAGACAGGGTTTTAACTATGAGAACTTTTGTTCCTGGAGCACTGAATAGGATTAGTGTTTCACAGAACACATCCCAGGAAATGCAAGTCCAAGAAGCTAAGCCTTCCAGCCATCTCATTCCCACCGTTCTGTTACCCCAGTTTCTGACCTATGTGCTTCACCTCCATCAGTGGTCAAGCTTATCCCACAATCTTTTCTTACTTTGAAGCTGAGAAAACACTCCACAGAATTAATTTTGTTCTAGAGAGTTTTCTAGAAAAATCATATCTTGGTTTGTTTGTTTCTTTTTTTTTTTTAACTTCAGCTTATGATTGTCCTAGCATGTTTCTGCTCCAATGTGTGTCTGTCTATGACAAGTGCCACGCCTCATCCACAGAACCTAATAGAATGTGACACAGGTGACAAGTCAGGATAGTGAGAGCAAAGAGTGTGGAGGAAATAGGTTCATTGATGGAAAGCTTTTCCAATTTCAGAAAGGACTGTGACCTGAGCAGAAGCTGTGTTTCTGGTGCAGCCGATCTACACTGTGTCCCCACTTGAGTTGAGGCCTCTATTTCTGTTGATATGCAGCCTAAACCAAAAGTTCTCAAACTTCAGGGTCCATAACAATTGCCCCATTAAGCCCCATTACTTCTCTTATTTTAGGATTCTTTGAGAGCAACCTGAAAATAGCATTTGAATAACCTCACCAGGTGATGATGATGCAAGAGATTCTGGGACCCACTTCCTTCCATGGTTATCACTTTTTAAAACATCATTTTAACTAGGAGCCTTCTTACTTGAATCCATATTAAGCAAAATGTTTACAATGAATTACCTCTACCAACTCACAGATTTCTTTTTTTAATATTAAAAATTTTTTAAAAAAGAAATGTGTTTGTGAGTTGTGGTTGGACACAATACCTTTTATTTTTTTTATTTTTATGTGGTGCTGAGGGTGGAACCCAGGGTCCTGCACGTGCTAGGTGAGCACTCTACAGCTGAGCCACAACCCCAGCCCACAAATACATTTCTTTAATAGCTGATCTTTTATCATTACATTATGTGTAATTATTCCCTTACACATCACCCAAAGACATAGAACGTAGGTGTATGTATGTGTGCAGGTGTGCATGTTAAAAAATGGAAAGATTTGTTTCTAAATGTGATTCTTTTTTATTAAAGAACAAAACTTATTGGCTTCTCAATAGCATGTGTGATATTTCCAAGACCCTGGGAAATAGGGTTTTGGAAATATTTTTGTTTTGATGTTTGTTTGTTTTGCTTAATCATGGTTGAGGAATCATTAGAGGCACTTTGACCATTCTTTTTATGAACTCTGGAAAATGGTGCTATTGACAGCAATTTTTTAAATTAACCAAGAAGAAATTCTAGCAAATGACTCTGATAGATTTGGTAACTTGTTTTTTGTTGTGTATTCTAGCTTACTTTAGAAGCCCCCCTGGAGCCACAACAGAAAGAGAGCATAGCTTTATGAAAACAGAGCAAAGACTCACTTCGTGATTGGAGGTAATGTAACAGAGATGGCCCCAGTAATGCACATCCTGTAAGGGACCTGAACACCTTGCCTTTAGTTTTTCCGACTGCACAATGGCAATCCATAGTGCCTTTGTGTTTCCCAAAGCCGGTGTAATCCATGTGGCAGAATCTAATAAAAAGCATTAAAGGATTTGAGAGGTAATGCATATGTTTATTAGTTTGAGCTAACCATTCCACAAAACATGCATAATTCAAAACATCATTTATAGACATATGAAATGTGTATATATAACATATTTGTTATTATTAATTTAAAACATGTATTTTTTATTTTTACGAATTGGGGATTACAGTCAGGGCCTGACACAGGCCAGACAAGTGCTCTATCACTGAATGACAAACCTAGCCCCAGTTATTAATTTTTTTCAAAGTGTTAAAGAATTTCATAGTCCTTCCAAACAACTGTGATCTAGATCAGTAATATCCAAAGTGGAATGTCCAGCATTGATCCCCTAGGAGGCTGGATAAAATGTCAAACTTCCATTTTTATTTCATTTTATTGTTAAAAAGAACACAATTTAACTTAAATAATATTAATAGATATATTGCAATTGGCATCCTCATTTAGTCTATTTATCCCAAATAATCATGGCACCCCTGCCATGCTCCCAGGATCTGCAGAGGAAAAGCTTTGCTCAAGGAAGTGGATGGCAGTCCCTCAAGTAGACAGGAGCTGTCAGACCATTGGAAAATATTTCTGGGGACATGTTCCTAGTTAAGGGATCTTATGGGTCATGTTATCTAGATTTAACTAATACAAAATGAGTATGTGACTTGAAATAGTTCCTTTAAGAAATTGCCTACATCCTTATTACAGAAAATTCTGACCTAGAAAATGTTTCAAGAACCCAAACAGCCACATGAGGATGATAACAATGCAAACACAATAGAACATCAAGAAAATGGAAGGTCTGACATTTATTCTACTTACAAATGAGCTCTTTGTTGGCCCACATCATGAGGTATTTAGAAAAAAAAATCAGAAATGATCTATTGGATTTGAAAAGAAGTTGGCTAATCTGTGAGAATGTGCTCTTTGAAGAAATGGATGCTATAAAAAGAACAATTTGAAAGTGGTTATTTTAAAACATTTCTATGTTTATGTGATTTTTTTTATCTGATAAAAAAATTTCTGTGCCACTTATCAAAGCTCTCATATCAGTACAGTTAAAGAAACTATCAAAATTCCGTTGAGAATTCTTCTGAACAGAGTTTTAAACCTATTTGTTAAAAGTACAAATAGGAAACACCTTGTGATTACTTGGGAAGAGCAACTGACTGACATCAGTTCAGAGAAGATGAAATGTACCAGCAGAATTTAAACAAAAACTTTTGCGCAATCAGTGGAGTGGAACGAAAATGAATATCTAAAAGGGCACTTGTTCCATCTGGTCCTGCACATATTTGTGAGGGAACTTTTTAGCTGCAATAGCAATACAGCCAAGTATCAAAGAAAGAGAGGAAAAGAGGGAGAGGAAAAACTGATCCTCTAACCTAAATCAGAATTTCTGTGTCACAAGTATCGAACCAATACATTCTAAAACCACAAAGCATATTCAATCATACCACTCTTACTGAAAATTAGCACTGATAAGTCTCACAATGAGAGCAAAGATTTGTCGACTTGATAATAAATAACAAGTTTTTTTAAAAAAATATGTATAAATGGCTGGGCACAGTAGCTCAGCCTGTAATCCCAATGGCTAGGGAAGCTGAGTCAGGAGGATAGTGAGTTCAAAGCCAGCCTCAGCAAAAGCGTTCAGATACATGATCAGATACATGTTCAGATACATGATCTGTGTCTCGAACTTCAAAAATGCCTTGTGTATTGTTTTATACTGGACAAAATATATTCCCAGTTCATGAATATGTAAAAAAATCTCTCTCTCTCTCTCTCTCTCTCATTATTAGTTTTTTTGGGTTGGTGGTGCTATGGTTTGAATATTTGTCCCCTACAAAATTCATATTCAAATGTAATTGCCATCCTAACAGTATTAAGACTGAGGTAGGGATGTAACTTAGTGGGAGAGACCCTGCTTAGCATGCTCAAGGCCCTGGGAGCAATCCAAAAGAAAAAGGAGGTAGGACCTCTTGTACTAAAAGTGATTAGGCCTTGAGGGCTCTGCATTCACAAATAAAATAATGCCATTATCACAGGAGTGAGATCATTATAAAAGGGCAATTTCTATTCACTCTCTCATGCCCTTCTCTACCTTTCACAGTGGGATAATGCAGCAGGAAGACCCTCATTAGGTGTTAGCTCATCCATCTTGGACTTTTCAGACTCCAGAACAATGAGGAATAAATTTCTGGTAATTATAAATTATCCACTCTCAGGTATTCTGTCATAGCTGCACAAAACTGACTAAGACAATTGGATACAATTAAAAAATATGTGGGGTAGAAGCGTAACTCAACAGTAGAGCGTATACTTAGCTTGTGTGAGACCATGGGTTGGATCTCTAGCATTAAAATAAAAGTAAGTACACATAAATAAATTTGTTTCTAATCACCTCCAAAAATATCTGAAGACCACTGATCTACATAGGAGTAAAACTAACATCTGAAAAAAATCCCTGAGAGGCTAAATTAATCTACTACGTGGTAATAACATCAGTTCAAGGTCAAATACAAAGAGAAGGATCAACAGATGTGAGGACTTGGGAGGGGGTGGGGCACCCTGGATTGTTCTTTGACAGATTCTTTGCTTATAATGTGCAGGAGAGAGAATGGAAGAAGGAAAGTGGCTGCAATCAGGAGGACCTCAGAGTGCTGCTACATGACACATGGTGCCTTGCACTTTCCACTTCACAGCCTTTTCAAGAGATCTGAGCAAAGATCTGATATAACTTTTCAAATCATGCTTTTAAGATAACTGACTTGTAATTCTGTTGGAGGTAGCCCTGAGCTGAGGCTGTCGTGTTAAGTCAGACTGCCTATGGGTTTTGGAGGCAATGCACATGTCTCTACCCCAGAAGGCTTTGTCCCAAATGACCTGAATAGTCAAGCAGTATGGTTCATCACACTGATCACAGGAACTATTAACCTAAAAATAGGCAGTTTAGTCAACATGTATAAATATAGAACTACAAATTAATGAACAGGACATTTTTCATTCTCTTAACATTAAAATAACTTGTAAAGAAATGATATTTCAAAGGTATACAGGGTCAATGGTGAGGGTAAAATGCAACTGGAAATGGACCATCATAAAGGAATTACCCTGAAAGCATGTAATATGTAAAGTTCAAGAATGTCATCAGAAAGAATGTCCACGCTGAAAGCAAATGTAATATGTAAAGTTCAAGGCGCCCACTGTCCTGTTGACCTGTCCAGAGTCCCCAGAATTGCACCTTCTTCTTTTCCAGCAACTGGGACCACAGAAGTTGCTATGGTTTGGATGTGAAGTGTCCCCCAAAAGCTCATGTGTAAGACATTGCAGGAAGGTTCAGAGGTGAAATGATTGGGTTGTGAGAGCCTCAAACTAATCAGTGAATTAATCCCCCATGGGATTAATTGTGTGGTAATTGGAGGGGGGAGGTGGCTGGAGGAGGTGGTTATTGGGGGCTTGGCTTTGGGGTATACATTTGTATTTGGCAAGTGGGGATCTCTCTCTCTCTCTCCCCCCTTCCTGATCTCATGTGAGCTGCTTCCCTCTGCTACACTCTTTCTCCTTGATGTTCAGCCTCACATTGAGTCCCAAGGAATGAAGTCTGCCATCTATGGTTTGAGACCTTTGAAATTGTGAGCCCCTAAGTAAACTTTTCCTCCTCTAAAATTGTTATGGTCAGATCTTTTAGTCAGAGCATTGAAAAAGCTGACTAAAACAGAAATGAATCAACTGCATCAGCTGCTTATCCAAGTACCATGACCCCATTATAGGTTCAGAGACATGCCGCCTTTTCAAAATGAACAAAGAGCCCTGCAAAATGGAAAGAAAAGTGGAGAGATGGAGAAGTCAAAGATGGGGTATATGATAAGGAATGTGGAATTTTAAGGTAATAGAACCGAGATTCTGAAGTCTTTGAAGTTTTTAAGGGCAGGATAGAAGAATCCCAAACAAAGGAATCAGTAGTAGAGAAAGACTCCATAAATTATACAAAAACCCACATGTGTACATGAGGAATGCACACGAGCAATATGATAGAAGTCAAGATATTTGGATATTTCTCTATTTATAACTGTTTTGAAAATAAAGTGACACTTCAAGTATTACAGTTTCTAGGGCTTTGCAAAAACAACACACTGTGTTGAATGCTTTCAGTTGGGTCGTTATAATTATTTTCTAGGGCCAACATAACAAATACCACTCGGTGACATGGCTTGTACAATAAAAATTTATTGTCTCATGGTTCTGGAGGCTGGAAGTCCCAGTGGACAGGGCTGGTTCCTTCTGAGGACTGTGAGGGAAGGATCAGTTCCACACTTGTCTCCTGGTGGTTTGCTGACAACCGTGTTCCATATAGGCAGCATTCTTTCTATATCTTTACACTATTTTTCCTCTGTGGGTGTCTCTCTCTCTGTGTATATTTCCCTTTTTTAATAAGCACACCAGTGATACAGGGTGAGGAGCCCATTGTAGTCTACCAGGACCTTATCTTTTATGTGTGTGTGTGGTGCTGGGGATTGAACCCAGGGCCTTGTGCATGCAAGATAAGCACTTTACCAACTGAGCTATAACCCCAGCCCCATGACCTCATCTTAACTAGTTCCATTTGCAATGACATTATTTCTAATCAGGTCACATCTGAGGTACGAGGATCATATGACACAATTCAATCCATACCAGCCATGATTTTGCAAAAATAAATACCCACCTTTCTCATTTCTTTTTTCTTTTCTTTTCTTTTTTTAGTTGTAGATGGACACAATACCTTTATTTATTTTTATGTGGTGCTGAGAATTGAATCCAGTGCCTCACACGCACAGGTCTTGCGCTCTACCACTGAGCTACAACCCCCAGCCCCTCTCATTTCTTTTAAAAGTGTGGCTTTGGTTGAAGGCTAGGACTCAGAAAGCTCACACTTCTGCATTTCTTTCAAGGAATCACATCCACCCTTCACTGGCTCACATGCAATCTCCATCCGGTAACAAAATATGGTCGTCCATGGGCAGAAAACAACCAGAAATATGTTTAGGCAAAAATTTGCATTCCTGCACCTGTCCTTAGTTCTGCCTTCCCGCTGCCAGTCTCTCCATATGTCACACTCTTTAGTCTTCTAAAGCTACAGATAAAAGGTTTCGGGATCAGGCAACAAGTCAGGGTGTCAGTACCACCTGGGAAATAGCTTCCGACAGGAATAGTGAAAGGAAACACTGTAAAGGTCTTATTTTAATAAATTTTCATTCTGAACATACTAAAAGTGAGATTTTTTTTTTATTCTTGCCCTTTACCTGCTGTTATTCTCAATGTGAATAAAGAAGGTGTCCTTACTGCAGGGCAAGATTCAGAATACAGTCGCTAGAAATGTAACACCATAAATCCTGAGCACAGGTGATAAACAAAAACTATTCCCATGCATTCCACAACCTGAGAGGATGGAAATCTTTCACAACCATCAAGCATCGCTCTTGGTATTCATGTGAATGAGCCTGAATAATGAGGAAGGCCTTGGCAACAGATAGAGGAGGGGTGACTCCGCTTGCATTTGTAATTTCCTGCTAGAAATTACAAGTGGAAAATGTGTTTGGTCTGAAAGATCTGAACATACAAAATTCTTCCTGGAAGATTAAAATAACCCAATCTAAATCCAATATAGAAATAGAGATTGGTGGAGGACATTTAAAAACACATATTTGTACTTGAAATCTAATTTATATGTGAGCCCCTGTTGATGCCTGAAGACTCTCTGGCTAGATGGATGAGAAGTGGTCACAAGGGTATGACCTTTTTAAAAGACAGGAGCCAGGCAGTGGTGTCTGATCAAGGATTGTGATCATTTGGCAATCCCTGCATGGGTAATCATATAGGGGGACATATCAGTCCTCTTCCAATCTTAGCATCCTATTAGTCTCTGGGGGGTGATGAGATTCATATGGACTCCAACATGGTAAAGTAAATGTGGGCCACAGCTTTTGCATAGTCCAGTTCTGCACTGAAATATCCAGTTCTGGAAATGAAAGACAAAAGGGAAATCGAAAAATAAAATCTGAGTACCTACAATAAATGGAATGAATTGCTTATCACTTCCATAGGAAAAGTAGGATGGGCTACACTAGAGGCAAACTCTTGAATTCATGATTTGGAGGATAAAAAGGGGTCAAGCATTTCTGAGAAGTATTGAAGTATTCAGAGTTAGAGAAGCTCCATTTGCTCTTAAATGTCCCAGAATCAGAAGGCACATAAGCACCTGCATGATGCTTATAAGAGGAGCTTTTATCATTGCTCCCAAGATAAGTCATTCCCACTGAAAGGACAGAAGGTCGCTTGTTCAGTGTGGCGTTTGAAATCCACAGGGAACATAGTGACAAGTGTTTAATTACCTTCTTCAGTATGATTGGTTTGGCCTGTGGATAAGCCAATTCACTTTCCCCATTTTTAAAATTGTGGTAAAATACACAAAACATAAGACTTACCCATAAAATTTTAGCCGTGTAAAATTTTTAAGGCGCTTGAAAATTTTAGCCATTTTAAGCCACTATTCAATGGCATTAAGTATTTTCAATAGTATTGTGCAGCCATTGCCCTGATCCACTTCCAGAACGTTTTCATCATCCCCAATAGAAAGTTGTCACTTCCTCTTTTATTTAAATAAAGGTACAAATTGTCTTATCCTCTTTCCTCGGACTCTGAGCACTGTTTCAGGCCTGCAGAACCTTCTACCATGGACGGTAGCATTGAGAACAGGCGCAACTGTCCCAGCTAAGGTTCCAACACCTGCCCTGGCTACACCAAGCTGACAGAGAGAACATTCTCAGACCTCAGCCAGTGTTTCTCCAGAAACACTGCCTTCTCAACATGGATCCTCAGGTGCTAAGATGAGTGCTCCATTAATTTTAACAGTGCCATAAGCTAGATAATCAGAAAACTAAATGGACCAGGCTGTTTTCCCTCTCGGAGGTTAATAACAACGGTCACAAGATAAATATATAATGGTCAAGCTGAAAAAAATGACTCTTTCCTTTGGTCATCTGCCTGGACTGGGCTTTCCCCATGTCTTTGTCTATTTAGGAGACAGCAGTAAATCTCTGGAATTAGAATGAACAGCACAAGAGAGGCAGGCATCCCAGGGCCTGGCCACAGCTCCTCTTTGCCCTGTTAGTTTTTCCTTCCCCAAACAGTGGGATGGCCATCTGTTCTGCCTCTGAATATAGAAAGAGTAATGGGCAGTAAGACTTCTTTTAATACTTCAGGTCTCCTTCTAGAATATGGGATCAGTTTAGTCAGGATCCCAGGTCTGGGCTGGCGTGTAGCTCAGTGGTAGATGTCTTGACTAATGTGTGTGAAGCCCTGAGTTCTAAACCCAGCACACAACAACAATAACAAAAGATGCCAGTTCTATCTGTATCACTGTCTCACCATCATCACCCAAGAACGCTTGACATGACCACCATGAGGTACCCAAGACAACCTAATGACACTTAAATATTTTCATCTCTGGTGGCTCCCCTGCTATGCTAGCATCTAAGGCTGTCTCATTCATCTCTGTGGGATAAATTGAGTGGGTATGGCTTGTAAGTCATAGCTCACCTTCTGATGGGGAAATTGAAGCTTGGTAACTAGTTCTAAAATAAGCAGTTAACTAAGACACCCAACTTTACCTGTTGGTACATTTGCTGGTGCTTCCTTTCCCAGCAAGAGACTCTCAGAAGACTAGAACTTGAGATTGACCAAGATGAGAACCTGCAGAGGCAGTGATCAGGGAACTGGACACAATATTCTGCATAATAACAGAATTCCAGAATCAGAAACAACCTTAAGGATTTTTTAGACCAGTGAGCCTCAAATAATTTGTGCTGGTTAAAACACAGATACCTAGGCTCTCCCCTGACCTGCTAATCAGAATTTCTTAGAGGTGGGGTCCAGGGTCCTCTTGTAGCCTATGAAATCTAAGAAACAGTGATCAAATCGATCATCTCCCCACAGAAGATGCATCTGGAAGAACATTAAGACAACCCCCCTTTTATTCTGGACTTTCTCTCCTATAAATGCAGACTGAGGTGCCGATAGCATTTTCAACAATGGAATCACTGTGAGCATCACTACTGAGTCTGGGGTCAGCTGATATCCTCAAGTCCTTGCTCTTGAATCACCATCACTTTTATTCTTGAAAGTGATTTCTTATATTCCAAAGATACAACATGGTAAATTAAGGATGAGATTGCAAAAACTGAAAACACAAATGAATCGTGGTTAGTTTACTCTCATTCTTTTCCAAGTCCACTTTTTATTGTTAAAATGATCGAGATATCTATCCCATCCATAGGTACTGAAGTATTTTAACTCCAGTGAAGTCAGTCTTGTCCCATAGCACAGTTCACATTTAAATTCAGCTAATTATTTAATGTATAGATAGTTCAGCATATTATTTAAGTGCTGAGACTTAATATATAGATACATTACTCAAACAGACGGCAGAATGGACACTTGCCACAAGAGAGATGCAAAGTTTATGCATGCTCGAAGAAGACAGATGACATCTTGCTGGGTGTGGGCTGAGGACAAAGAGGGGCCGTATTGGAAAAGATGACATTTGAGCTGGAGCTTGAAGTACCATCTTCACACATAGATGAGGAAGGCACTTCATTTATAGAAAAGCTTGTGGGTCAGTAATGGATGTAGGAAGTGCATATGTTGAGGGTAGGTAGGTGTGGACATAGCATAGTCCGTTGTGAGGCTTGAAGAGTGGGTTTGGGCTAGTACATGCAGGGGCTTTGAGCCAAAGATTTTTGTTGTTGTTGTTCTTTTTAGGTATAGATGACAGTAGAGTGTATTTTGACACATTATACATATATAGAGTATGACATTCTAATTAGGACTCCATTTTTGTTGTTATACATGATGTGAAGTGTATTCATATATAAACACAGGAAAGTTACATCTGATTCATTCTACTGTCTTTCCTATTACCATAGCCTCTCCCTTCCTTTTATTTCCCTTTGTCTAATCCACTGAATTTCTATTTCTCCCACACCCCTTATTGTGTGTTAGCATCCTTATATCAGAGAGAACATTTGGCCTTTGTTTTTTTAGGATTGGCTTATTTCACTTAGCATGATAGTCTCCAGTTTCATCCATTTACTGGCAAAAGTCATAAAGTCATTCTTTTTTTATGGCTGACTACTATTCTATTGTGTATATGTACCACATTTTCTTTATCCATTCACCTGTTGAAGGACACCTAAGCTGGTTCCATAGCTTAGCTATTGTGAATTGAGCTACTATAAACATTGATGTGGCTGTGTCACTGTAGTATTCTAATTTTAATTCTTTTGGGTATATGCCCAGGAGTGGGATAGCTGGGTCAAATGGTGGTTCCATTCCCAGTTTTCCAAGGAATCTCCATGCTGCTTTCCAGAGTAGTTGCACCAATTTGCAGTCCTACCAGCAATGTAAGAGTGTATCTTTTCCCCCACACCCTCTCTTTACTTATATTCTTAATAATTGCCATACTGACTAGAGTGAGAAAGAATCTCAGTGTAGTTTAAATTTTCATTTCTCTTACTACTAGTGACGTTGAACATTTTTTCATGTATTTGTTGACCATTTATATTTCTTCTGTGAAGTGCCTATTCAGTTCTTTTGCCCATTTATTGATTGTGCTGGGTTTTTTTGTTTGTTTGTTTTTGTTTTGGTGTTAAGTTTTTTTTTTGAGTTCTTTATATATCCTGAAGATTAATTGAGCCAAAGCATTAGGATTTAATTTTCAAGAAATGGAGAGAAATTATTAAAGAAAGGCCTTAGAGTAGAGGAGGGGCCATGTAGGTCAGACTTGTGCCAAGGGAGTCTGGAGTCAAGTGTTCTTGTGGAGAGGTAGAGGGTAATAAATATTTACAATTCCAAAAAAATTGGAAACAACCTATGTTAGTCTTGTGTGGCTGCTGTAACAAGTTACCACAAACTTGATGCCTTAAAACATGAATTTCTTCTCTTACAATTCTAGAAGCCAGAAGTGTGAAGTGAATTTCACTGAGCCCAAACCCAGGTGGCTTGAGGGGAGAATTTGTGTCCTCATCTTTCCAGTTTTTAGTGCTGCATTCCCTTCATTTTTTTGGCTGCTGGCCTTCTGAAACAAACATATGCTATTTTAGTAATTAAAATAAAGAGGAAAATAGTAAATGAGAGCCCGGAGTAGGGCAGTGAATATTAAAAGACAGGGACGAATGTGAGAAGAATTGCCGAGTCTCTAAGACTTGTCATCTGGTTTGATATCAGGAATAATGGAGCATCCAAGGCCACTCCCAGGCTTCCAATCTAGGCGACCAAATATGGTAAGGCTGCTGGCAGACAGGCGGGCAGGAGGAACTCTTTTGGAGAAGACAATGCACTTTCTTTCAGACGTGTTTATTCTTTCAGGCAAGCCTACTGCTTGGTATTGGGCTTTTATGCTGTGTGATTTGAAACTTCCACAGTTTCCATCTAGCCAGTGACTGAGAGGAAATCTCTTTTTAAAGAACAGGGACCCTTCAGCAGTTCTCAATTTCCACTTCAAAGACTTCTCTGTTTCCATATTCACAGAGCCCTACCTTGCAGCCTGGCTCTAATGAGATGTGGCAGTGCCTCTGCTCTGGCCTCTTATCAGCCTTTGGCAGTACTGGAATTCTCTGGGAGACCAGCAATCAGTTCCCTTGGGAAGTTCTGTTGCTGTTCTGCTTAGGAGGAGGAAGAGGAGGAGAAGGAGGAGGAGGAGGAGGAGGAG
>NW_026000211.1:1118364-1130881 GCF_001458135.2 Marmota marmota marmota | reverse complement strand
GAGGAGGAGGAGGAGGAGGAGGAGGGAATAGAATGGTTGGCAGCCATCTCACTGGGAGCAGGCCAAAGATCTTCCCTACTGTCAAAATAATAGCACCTACTCTCTGCCCTTCTTCAGTCCCCGGATCAGGCTGGAACCTCCTGTCCACCTCCTTACATCAGCACTATAGTGGGGGAAGCCAGGGGTCCAGATAGGCCTTTGGAGAGATGCCCAGGAGGGGAGTGAGGACAGAGACTAGGGGTCCTGTGTGTGCAAAGAACACCCTTTCCTGGTTTAAGTGGCAAACTTCATTACAAAAGGAACACTAGATTGGAAAACTAGGAAGTGTTCCTGCCAGATCCTCCAGTGGCTATGAACAATACTGCTGAAAATACTTAGTGCCACTTAGAACCTCTTCCTCCTAGAGACTTTCCTCCTTCTTCTCAAGATAGCCCTGTAAGTTGGCTACAGTACCTCAATTTTCCAACAAGAAAGTGATGCACAGAGAGATCAAATACATTGACCAAGTCCAAATAATAGACCAAGTAGAGCATTAAAATCCTCACTTCTGAATCCTTCTTCCCATGAAATCATGCTGCAGCCTGGAGTTGCTTGTGAAGGTGGGATGAGATTTCTTTCTGTCTCTAAATCCGAGAATCTTAACCTTGGCTGCAGGTAAAAATTGTGCAAAGCTTCAAAAAATACGAATTAGAACAAAACCTCTGGGTGCAGAATCAGGATATTGCTATTTTTTTAGAGTTCCCCAGGTAATGCTAATGTGCAGACAGGCACAGGAGCCTTTTTTCTAAATGCTCAGTTTGCCTCAAAATAATTTAGCTAACCAGGAATCAATATTCTTCTTTAAACTAGTGGTAGTAATTTCATTAATTAAATTTCTCAAACCTATGATTGAATTATATTTAGATATCAGCTAAGAGGGGAAATAGGGAAAAGAAGAAAGAATTAAGTTTTTGTTAAATAGTCTATTTGTGGACAGGGGTGCAAGATTATTATTGGACATGAAAAAATAATAAATCTTCTCAAGAATCAGCCCCCTTCCCATGTCATTCCGAGGATTCCCTGGAGCCCAGTTGTCATCTTACTATTTGAAAATGCAGGCATCTTTAAAAATAATTAAAGCAAATCAAAAGTTAATCATTCTGAACATTATTTTATCAAGAGAAAAATTCTTTTTAAACTTAAGATTTCCACCGTGTAAGGCATTTTGTATCATGTTCCTAGGTTAAACAGAAGATGACAATCTCATGGTAAGTCTTTGGATCTTATCCAAAGGACTTTTTAAGTAATAGCATATTCATTAAGGTCAAAAATAGATTTTGACAAAGGTCTTTCTTTAAGAAAACCTGCCCTTCCTACTGTTAATCAAGGTTTCCCCCTATGAAACATGCTCCAAGTTTAGGAGCCAGAAACCCCAGGTAGTGATGAGTACCATAGAATCTCCACTTCCTGTCCATCAATGGCTCCCACCTCCTTCTTCACACTGACAACACATTTGGGGGGGCAGCAAACCCCAACCACTAACCCCAGAATATTGCCATCTGCTATTAAACTACTTTAAATTGAACCCAAAGGGACTTACAGATATAGATAGATAGATAGATAGATATACATAGATAGATATGAATTGTATATATTNATATATATATATATATATATATATATATATATAATTGTATTTTTTTCTGCCTGAATTTTTTCTTACCTTATTTACATAAATGACATTTATTTAGTAATCAAATTTTTTATGGTTGGAGTGAATTTTTTTTTTCAGTCAAGTATTTCTATACAAATTACTAAAGCCTCCCTCCACCTTTCCAGATCAAATGTCTACAATTGAGAGAGGCATGTGCTATAAAAATTTTAGAAAATCTTCAAGAAAGACTTAAGTGACTAGAATTCTTAGCCTGGAGGAAATTGGCTAAGACAATTGTCTACAATTGTCTTCCACAAAGTGTACAGAGATTATTCCATAGAGGATGGTTACCAGCTATTTTGCACAATCACTGAAAAAAGAACAAAGGAAGCTTAGTCCAATTGCCGAGGGAGGGATTTAGAAAGATCTGCACGAGAAGGACTTTCTCTATTGAAACAGGTGAAACAGCAAGGATTCTCTTCTTTGAAGTTTTAAGGAAAAAGACAACTCCTTGAGTTGACTGACATGGGTTAGTCGAAGGCAGAAAATTAATAGAAATCTTATTTTATGGTTTCAGAAACACAACTCACTCTTTTTAAAAGGGGGAAACCATAGGATCACATGAGCAAAAGCCCAAGGGGTGGACTACAGGCATCCCTGGATTCAGGGTCCAGGCAATAAGGCCAGGGCCTTTGTCTCTTTCTACACTCACCTTGCTTAGATTTACAATCTGAAAGACTTTCTCCTTGGATTGCCAAGATGGCTGCAGACAGCTGCAAACCTAGGCTGCCCTCCAAGATATTTCCCAATATCTATATCAAAAGAGGGTTCTGACTTAGCCTTAATTCTTCCCATGGACCACCCCCAGGTTCAGGCTAATCTTCTCACACTGAGATGTGTGACTGCCCTGTGACAGAGGTAGGGAGAACCCTCCACTGACAGAACCCATAGGTCACATGGAATATGAGAAAGAGTGTTCCCAGGGAAAGGATGTAGGAGCCAGGAAAGGCAGCAGGTCCCCTGCAGGATACAGTGGGGAAGAACTTCTTGTTTTTCTGTAATCACATGCAGACAACTGTGAACAAAAATTTCAATGGAATACACTGATGTCCTAAACCCCAAAGGTGACAACCAAATATAGGTAGGCTTGACTGAACCTCAAATTTCATAAATCATTTACACTATATTTTTTCTTTGATTTGGAGTTGAGGGTGGCAAAATCATAAGCTCCTCATGAAGTAGTTGAAAAAGGAAACTATCATTTTCCCATCTTTGGACCACTGTCAAGTAATCTGAGCCTGATGTAATTTGAGTTCATTAGTCATGACCTTGAAAAGGAGTTTTCTACTGACCTTTTCTATTCTTAATATTTTCCTCCACCTGTCACCATGTTGGAGGGTCCTAGAGATGACTGCCCACCAATGGGACTCGACTCCCCATTCTCAGACTCTAAACTGAAACTTTCCTTAGCTCCAGGGAAGAAGAAATCCAAGATTCCCATTCTCTAAAGCATCACAATGATTAACAGTGTTCTTAATCCCAAGAATAAAGAAGACAATCACAGTGGTTAACAGTTCATTTGCCAAAGTCTGGGTTGACTTGGTTAAAATCATGTGCATCATTCAAGATTCTGGAATGGGATAAGACCCATCCCTGAGAGTTCAAGGAGATTTTTATGAAGAACTACTTACAGATATGTTGGCAGGATTAAGGAAACAAACCAAAGATTGAAGACGTAGAGGATAGAAAGTTGAAAGTCAATACCTCCTCTAAGGCCAAAAAGACAAGAAAGAAATTGAGTTGCCAGAGTGGGCAAGAGCTGGAATTGAAGGAGGGCCACTTGGAAGGTGCTAACGTCATGGAAGGAGTTACCCATTTGTCCTTTTTATATCCACTCTCTGATGTCCTGCCCCTGTCTCCCTAGACCAAATTTACCTGGAAGCTAGCCAGCAAGTAGCACTAGAGATGCAGTTCACAGGGAGGGGTCAGTATTCCAGAGCATAAAGCATAGTAGAGATGGGCAGAGAATGGATTGAGGAAGGTCGGGTGGGCAATGTATAGCCAGCACACCATATGGACACTGAGAGACCCATCCAACTGCAAGTCCAAACATGGTCTTACTCACTTTTAAAATCTCTCCTTCAATATCAGGGAAGAAAAGACTAAATCTGCATCTCTCTCCTGGCAGGTATGCGAGTGTGTGTGTGTAAGCATGTGTGAGCAATGTTTGAGACGTGACAATGGTTTCAGACTGTGAAATCAGACTGAGCTGGAATCTTAGCCCTGCAACTCACTAGTTATATGATCTTGGACAAGTTATTTAATTTTGTCAAGTTTTAGTTTCCCAATCTATAAATGAGGATATACAGTACTCACTTTAAAGAGATTTTGTGCAAATTAAATGAGACAGTTCATGTAAAGAGCTCAACACAGTGCATGGCACCGACTTAAAGAAGGCCCTCAATGGTGTCTGATTCTTTTTGAATCCCTCTTGAACAATGAGATATCATTGTTTAGTATCAGTGCACACCTAAACTCAAATTTAGAGGAAAGGGAGACAAGCACCTCTTAAGCCCACAAACACTAGGGCCTGCTAAGGATGCACAGAACCCATAATCTCATGGAAACCATCCGCACTGAAGGCAATGGGGTGACATCAGGGTTCCCTTAGACAAGATGCAGGTGAATTGCTTGACATCCATGTGATCAAGGGGCACATTCCAGTGGTTTTCTAAAAAAAAAAAAAAGCAATAATTACTAGCAATGTTAAAGTGATATTTCCCACCAGTAATTAGAGAATACAAATCAAAGTTCCAATGAGAGACCACTTCTCACCCACTGTAGTGGAATGACTACTTTCAAAATAGAGAAAACAATTTGTGATGGAGAGGAGGTGAAGAAATTGGAACTCTTGTAAACTTTTGGTAGAAATATAAAATGGTGACAGCCAGTGTGGAAAACGTTATGGCAATTCCTTGAAAATTAAAAATAGAATTTCCTTGTGATACAACAACTCTACTTCTGGGTATAGACCCCAAAGAATTGAAACAGGGTCTCAAAGAGATATTCATTTACCCATGTTCATAGAGGCATTAGACTACATTGTAAATGTTGAAGCAACCCAAGTATCCACCAATAGATGAATGGATAAACAAAATGTGATATATACACACAGTGGAACATTATTCGGTCTTAAAAAGGAAGGAAATTCTGACATATTCTAGAAGATGGGTGAATCTTGAAGACTTATGCTAGGTGAAATAAGTCAGTTACCAAAAAATACCATATGATTTCATTTATATAAAATAAAGCAGTGAAAGTTATAGAAACGGACAGAATACTGGTTTCCAGGTAATTTGGAGAGAAGAATGAGTTGTTGATTGATGGGTACAGTTTCAGTTTTCAAACATAAAAGAAGTTATAGAGATGGATGGTGGTTATGATTGTACTTCATTATTATTGTCTTTAAAACCACTGAACTGGACACTTCAAGTGGTTAAGATGGCAAATTTTATGTTATTCATATTTCACCACAATAAAAATAAATGGGTTTCAAAAGATACTTTTCCAACTTAAAAAAAATAACAAAATGTCTTGGTCTGCTCAGGCTACCGTAACAGAACATCACCGGCTGAGTGACTTAAACAACAGAAATTTATTTTCATACAGTTTTGAGGACAAGAAGTTCCAGATCAGGTTCCAGCTGAACGGGTTTCAGTGAAGGCTCTCTTCCTGGCTGTCAGAAGGCAACCTCTTTGCCATGTGCTCACATGACCTTTCCTTGGTAAGTAGGAGGAAATCGGGAATTTCCTTTCTCATAATGTCACTAATCCTATCAGATCATGACCCCACTTTCATGATTGCATTTAATCTTAATTACCTCCTAAAAGCCCTACCCACAAATATAGTTTCATTGGAGCTAAACCATTAACATAAATTTAGCAGGACACAATTCAGTCTACGGCACAAAAAAAAAACAACAAAGTCCCACAAGTCATCCAATCACCAAATTTCCTCAGTCCCCCTCAAAATGGTCTCTTCAAATGCCAGAAACTCTTCCTTATGGGGCAACAGCACCACTGATGAGCAAATGTCCAACAGACATGTGTCCATTTACTCATCAAAAGATATGTACAGTAATATTTATAACCCCCATAATACCCCCCAAATTCATGGCATGTGGAATGGACACACAAACTCAGATATATTCATACGACAGAATAGTTTAAGGAGGTGAAAATGAATAACCATGTGGATAAACCTTACAAATGTCACGGAAGTGAAACATAGTAAGGTATATTATTTTATTCATGTAAAGCTCATTATTAGTTAAAAGTACCATCCATAAGTCAGGATCGTGATTACCCTTGGGAGAGGAGGGTAATGACTAGAAAGGAAAATGGGGAAGGAAACTCTGGGATTGAAATGATATCCTGATGTTCTGCTTTTTGTTTTGGATGGTGGCTATACAGGTGTGTTCCTGTTGTGAAAATTCACTGAGCTCTGAACGCATGCTTTGTGCAACTTTTCCTCTATACAGTTGAACCTTGAACGATGCACAGGCTAGGGGCTCAGTCCCCTATGAAGTCAAAAATCCACACATACCTTTTAATTCCCCCCAAAACTTAATTACTAATAGCCTGATGTTGACTGGAAACCTTACAGATAACATAAACAATCAACATGTGTTTTGTATGTTATAGGTATTCCGACAGTGAAAAATATGAAAGAACTTCAAGAGATCACTTTTTACTGCCATAAGCAATTTACTGGGGAGACAACTGCTCACGTGGAGATGATCAATGTCACGGGGTATTTTAAGCAGATACTTGCTACTTTGAGCTCACTACAATAGCACCAGGAGTGGCTATTCATCTGAAATGTCTCCCAAAGGCTGAAGAGTTGAAGACTTGGTCTCCAGTCTGTGGTGTTATTGGGAGGTGGTAAAACCTTTAGGAGACAGGGCTTAGTGGAAGGAAGTTAGGTCATTGAGGGCATACCTTCAAGGAGATATTGGAACCTCAGCCCCTCCTTGTTTCTCTCTTTGCTTCCTGGACACCACAACATGAATGTTGCCCAAAACAGCAAGGCAAGGAACTATGGACTGAAACCTTTGAAACTGGGAATTAAAATAAACCTTTTCTCATTTTAAGTTTATTTATCTCAAGTATTTTGTCATAGTAATAGAAAGCTAACTAAAACTCCCATTATATATGATGGTCAATTTTATACAGTCATGATTTAATACTGCATCTTTTACATTTCTCTTGACTGCAAATGGCACCATATAGTGCCGCAGTCCGGCTGGCTGCAGCAAAATAACCGGGGGGTGACGAATAACTTGTGTACGTTGATACAGCAGGAGTAGGAGCCGTTTATTGTAGGACAGGAGCTGTATTTATACATTCCACATAGCTTATCTAATTAACATAAACTAGATACAGCAGTCAACCAATAAGGAATCTCCACACTTAATGGCTAGCTTTTGTTACTTCTCAAACCACTCCCTCTGGCATTTTGCCAGGCACCATCCAGACTTGTTTACGAACTCTAACATTCCCCTGGCAAAATGCCAGGTGTTATTTTGACTTGTTTACAGACTCTAACAATATAGTACCTGTTTGTATGCATAAGTTTTGATAAATTTTAACTTTTTATAATATATTTGTGTATATTTTATGGCCATCAATGATTTTTTAAAAAGATGATTTTCTACATATGTCTTATTCATTCATGACATACCTTTTTCTTAGTTTTTTTCATACTTTTAGACTATGTGCTTCCTCTGTTTTTTCAAACTGTCCCAATTCTCAAAATAATAATAATGATGATGATAATAATCTGTATAAGAGTGAATCTGCATAGTTCAAAAATCACATTGTTGAAGAGTCAACTGAATATGTTAGACTTTGATGAAATCTGCTTTACCAAAGGCTGACATCCCTCAAGGTCTGACATATGATTTAAGACATATCCAGTGTTCCCAGTCCTCTACAGTTATCTGTCATCGGCTGTCTCCTGCATTCTTTTTGTAGAACCAGGACAAGAAGTCAGGGCGGGGTACAACCCAAGAGAACAGCTGCAGAGGCTCACAGGAGAAGGGGACGTGCCGAGTGAGCTGGACACAGAACAAAGCCAGTAGATGAGCTGGCAGGAGCATCACTGAGGGGAATTTGGGTAATGAGGGCAAAATTAAACAATATAGTAAAAAAAAAATGGGACTTGGGGGAAGGATTTGCAGAATCAGATTAATATGGACAGAGTAGGGAAGGAAAGAAATTGCTCTGACAGAACCATTTGAGTGTTGTAAATGCACATAATGTGGATGTGGGAAAGAAAAATCAGGTTCACTGAGAGCAAATGCAAATCAGTACAGGCTGGCTTCACACTCATTTGCATTTGAATCCATGGAACATTTCCTGTGAGACAAGATGTGCAGAACATCCTGCCATCTCACCCAGCAGACAATGCTGATGTTTGTGCTGTCACCAGCCGCCTGTTGACAATAATATCAACTCTTAAAACCAAAGGAAGTGAATATCTATTCCAGGCAGTCAGGCTGTGCAGGGCTTTTTGGCTGAACTGACAGGACTTGGCCTGCCCACTAGATCTGAAATTGTTTTTAGAGACCCGGTCTGTGTCTATGGTCACTGTACACACAGGACCAGAGACATATGTTGTACTCTTCATAAAAATGAAAGCAGGGAGAGGAGAAGGCAGACTTGGGGTGTGGGAGTCTGCCTCTAAAAGATGCCTGGGAAGAGAAGAAACCTGAGAGTAGCATCCCCCCTCCCCCAAGAAGCCCTGAGACTTTGCAGCCCTCGCCACTCTCTATCACCTTTTCACGACCAACAACTAAGCACCAGGCACTATTTCGTGACATTGGCATGCCTCAGGTGCCATCCTCCCGGTTGTGATAATTCAATGATTATTAACAAGGAAGCTGAAGTCAGAGATGCTGAATAACTTACCCAAGGACACAGAGCCAAAAAAAGAGAGATGAATTTTTCAGCCCCCATGTGACTCTCAAGTTATGATTTTTGCATTCTGTTCTATTGTCTCCCAGAGTAATTAAAACCTGGAAGAGATTTGTAAAACTGGCATTAATCTGAAGACAGGAAAAACAAGATGGGAAGAAATTATCTCTTCAGGCAAAAGGAAAAAATAAGCAGACATAGAAAGGAGGTTTAGAATATTCTGTTCAAAGATTTCCCTTCTCTTGTTGTCTGTGGCTGCGGTTTCCATGTGGCCGGTTCCCCAGGGATTCGTTGTTAGAAGCTTCATCCCCAGCGTAGCCATGTTAAAAAGTGATGGGCTTTTAAGGGAGGTGGGGTGTCCTTGAATAAGGTAATTGGGTCATTGGGGAATTACTGCTGGTCTCCTAGAGTGAGTTCTTGCAAGAGCAAATTGTTATAAAGAGAGAGCAAGTCTGGCCCCACCCGCCACTCCCTCACTCTTTCTTTCTTGCCAAGTGATTTCTCCCTCTCACGTTTACTCGTGCCGCGATGCAGTCTGCCATACAGTGATGCAGTTAGAGGGGCCCTCGCCAGAGCTAGTGCTATGCTGTTTTGACTTTCAGCCTCCCGACCTAGGAGTTTAATATACCTCTTTTCTTTCTGATTTACATTCAAGTAATGGAAAACATACGGATATTTCATTAGAAATGAAATATTTCATTCGAGTAATGGAAAATAGACTAACACATGCGTTAAGGAGGGTGGGGAGGCCCATGGTGGGAAATGTCATGGTTTTTGATTAGCCCCACACTTGGTTACAACTGACAGACAGGGAGAGCCAGGTTTACAGCAGCTTTTCCAGAAGCCCCTCATCATTTGGAGCCCAAATGATGGCACGTGCTGACTAAATTTCCTGGAACCATACCAGAATGCTCCAGCTAGGCCTGTGGGAGATAAAGTCCAGGGGAGCATTCCAGTGACCAGCAGACAGGGTCCCCACTATTTGTCCCCCTGCCTAAGATAAATATTCATAAATTATGGATTCTATGCATGTAAGTGACAGAAGTCTGCTTCTGGAAAAGGTGAAAGGTTTGAGGGACTCTTCAGAAGGCTCTGTGTCTTTAAAATGAACAGTTTCTAGGCAGGTTTAGAGAAGCCACCCAAGAGAAAACATCAAGAAGTCAAGTCAAGCAGAAATTTAATTGAGTGCCAAAAGTTTGAGTAGGATTAAGTACCAGCAAGGAACTAGAAGATAGGAAAGCACTGGAAATCACTGGTGACCAGAGGTAGATATACTATGAGGGTGAAGTTGGGGGGTCCCTCATCCCTAAAAAGGGCACCGGGAATGTATTCGTGTGACCATATGATAGGCAACATGGGGAGGGGGTGTTCACTGAAATTAGTTAAGGTTGAAGATTGTCTTCATTCCAACTTCTCATCTTCTGCTCCATTTCTCAGGTGTCTCTAGAACATCCATGGTTAGGGAGATCTGGCTGAGGAGAATTTGAAGTTGGAGATCCATTAAGTCAGGTTTAATGGAATTTATTTTTATGATTTTTCAACGTTTCCATGGATATTCAGCCCCATGTAGAAATGACTTCCAGGAATACACACACCACTGACTCTGCTGATTGACCCAGTTCAGCATCACAACAAGGCCTGAGGTCACATAAAGATAGGAACAAATTCCCCCGAGACTAGCAGGAAATGGTCCGGATAGCAGAGAAGAAATAAGCTTTAAAATGTTTCAGACCAAGCTAGTCTAGGAAAATTCTAATCATCGCATGAGATAAACTAGGGAATTTGGGCCTAGTCAAAATTAAAGCTCTCTCTTGTCAGGAATATGCTTAATATTATAACATATTCAACTATAAACTCTCTTTAAGCCAATTTTTTTTTTCTTGTTGAAAATTATATGAAATTGAATCTATCAGAATTCCTGCTTGTAGGGCCCAAAGCTGAAGGGGTACTAAAAAACAATAAATAAATCGGTATGTGAAATTGGTATCTTTTATTCAGACCCATTATCCACATAACAAAAAAGTTCTGATGGTTTATGTGAGAAGAAAGACTAAATTATTCCTTTCTCTCTATATAAAGTGACATTATAAAGTTGTTGCTGTTTGAGGAAGTGATCAAAGAGTATACAGGCAAAAAAAAATTGAAAAATATTAAGGTATGTTAGAAAATTTCAAAAATAAAAATATTGTTATTTTTATGGGTTTTGTATTATTTTGTATTATTTATACTATCAGATTTTTAAATTTTATGATGGCAATTTTTATTTTGCATCCTAAGTACATATTCATTTCGCATCTAATTTTATATTTCTATGTTTCATTTCTCAAAGAAAGCTTCCAACATTGAATAAGCTTCAAGCTCCACATCGACTGGCACCACCCAGAGACTGAATCAACAAACAGCAGGACACATTGAAGAAGATTCACTTGACTGGGCTGAGAGGAGAAATCCTCTATTAACCCAGTACAGAGATACATGGCTGTTGGCAGACGCCCCTTGGAAGAGGGTGAAGGTGACCAATCACTGGGTGTTTAAGTGTAGAATGTGGCAATGAGCAATTGAAACCCTAAAAACATCTGATATGGACTCTCTTGGCCTGAAATTTCTAGAAAGTGGGTGAAATTCTCTGTGTGCAACAGCAGGACTTTCCTGAAACTAAACCATGACTGGCTTTCCACCAGGAGAATTTGCACTTTAAGAAAACTTAAGGAAGAAGAGTATTCATCAGTGTATCAGTCATCATTGTGCCACTATGACAAAATACCTGAGGTTGTTAACTTTATTAAGAGAAGAAGGTTATTTAGCTCACAGTTTGGAAGTTTGAGTTGAAGATCAGGCATCCCCATCAGTTTGGGACTCTGAAGAAAGCAGTACATCATGGCAGGAGCACATGTTGGAGATAGTGTTCACATCTTGAGACAGGAAACAGAGAGAAAGAGAGAGGGGGAGAGACTGGGATCCCACAATCCCCTTCCAGGGCACACTCCCAATGATCTAATGCCCCATTTATTAAAGATCCACAGTGCCACCCTGGGGACCAAGCTTTTAGATATGGTTACTTGGGAGACATTTATCCAAACTAGAGCAGTAAATTATTAAAACTTGTTTCCTAAAATTCTGCAGAAAGTGTAGTTCTAATCCAATGATGTATTGGGCACATGGATGTCCCAAAGGCACTTTAATTCTCAAAGCTCTGAAATTTGTTGCTCCTGAACTTATCACAGGTAAGCACACAGTGACCTCCATAATAGGGAATTGCAGACTATTACACCTTGGCTTCCCTGAGAATTAGTGCTTGGAAATGAATTCAAATTAATTATCGGACTACCTGATGGCAGGATTAACCTTTAAAGTGGATGCAATAACCATGATTTACATAATCTATTCAATCATTTTTCGATGGAATTAATATTTAGAAGGCAAATGGGGAGAAATAAATTACACCTTATAACATTTTGTGAACGCTAGACCCGGCTCACAAAAGAATAAAATTAACATGATCTAAGGTATAGAACATATCAGGTGCCTGGAGCAATAAATTAGGTTACAGAGATAATGAACAACTCTTCCGGAGTCTTTTTACAACATGAATTCATCCAGCAAGTAAATAAACAGTGTCACACACAAGGAGCAGGTTTCATCCATCACTCCCCTCTTGGGATCCAAACAGAGAGATCCTGATCTGATAAAACTGTATGAGACATTGACAGGTGTGTGTAATACAAATAGGGACCAGGTGCTTAAGGATCTGCCAGGGATATATCTGGAGGGAACAGGCTGAAAAATAAACTAAATAAAATTTAATTAAAATCTGGGTACATTTCTTATCTGACACACACACACACACACACACACACACACACACATATATATATATATATATTTATATATATACACACACATATTT
>NW_026000211.1:1103472-1117181 GCF_001458135.2 Marmota marmota marmota | reverse complement strand
TATATATATATATATATATATATATATATATATATATATTCTATTAGATTCCTTTATGGGCAGGGTATGTGGGCCTTCTTTTGCTTTCTAAAGAGACAAAGTCCTAAGGACTCAGCAGCTGCAGTGGTTGGTTCTCCAGTCCCAGGGGAACTTTGTGCCTCAGAGCTGTTATTTGAGGAATCCAGAAGAGTTCTCATGGATTCCAGTGAACTTTCTGAACCGAAAAAACTTGGAAAACTTAGATTACCCCAAGAGAATATGACTAGAAGGGCAGCAATAGAAAAACAGGAACTTGTCATTTAAAAAAAAATAGTTTACATGAAAATTTATTTTCAATTCAATAAAATTACTCTGTGATGTTTTTGTGAATTTTTTTGAATATGGAGGAAAAAACCCCAGAGAGTCCCAAAAGAATACAGGAGTTCTACCTCTTATTATATAACGTCCATATGCCAAGTGCAGGGGCCGGGGATCCCTGAGTTCCAGACCTGAGAGCCACTGACTAACTGGATGGCTTTGAGGGAGCTCCTATCACTCCCCTGGGATTCCAGGATTCTCCTCTGAAAATAAGGAGCATAGGGTACCTGGCTCATACCATATCAGCCAGGTGTGGGTTTAGGCTCTGTCTGACCTGTGTTTGAGTTTCAGCCCTCCTAGCTGTATGACTCTAAAGAAGTCATTTCACCTCTTTACTCTCAATCTATAAAATGAAGAAAGACCTCATAGAATTTTTAGTCTGATTAAAATTAGCTCCAAGGAACTGAACAGACACTTCCCAAGAAGCTATACAATCGATCATCAAATATATGAAAAAATGTTCAACATCTGTAGCAACTAGAGAAACACAAATCACAACTACTTTAAGATTTTATCTTACTCCAGTCAGAATGAAAGTTATTAAGAATACAAGCAACAATAAGTGTTGTAGAGGATGTGGGGAGAAAAGCACACTCTTATATTGCTGGTGGGACTGCAAATTGGTACAACCAATCTGGAAAGCAGGTTGGAGATGATTTCTTAGAAAACTTGAATGGAACTACTATTGACCCAGCTATCCCACTCCTTGGTCTATACCCAAAGGACTTTTAAAAAGTCCTTTCACAGGGACACAGCCAAATCAATGTTTATAGTAACACAATTCACAATAGCTAAGTTGTGGAACCAACCTAGATGTCCTTCAATAGATGAATGGATAAAGAAACTGTGTTTATATACATATTACTCAGCATTAACAGAATAAAATCATGGTATTTGCAGGTAAATGGATGGAGTTAGAGAATGCTAAGTAAGCCAATCTCAAAACACCAAAGGCTTAATGTTTTCTCTGATAACTGGATGCTGATCCATATGGGGGTGGGGAGAAACATGGGAGCAATGGAGGAACTTTGGATAGGGCACAGCGGAGGGAGGGAAAGGAAGTGGGTATGGGGTAGGAAAGATGGTGAAATGAGATGGACACCATTACACTAGGTATATGTATGAAGACATGGTGTGACTCTACTTTGTGTACAACCAGAGAAATGGACAATTGTGCTCCATTTGTGTACTATGAACTGAAATGCATTCTGCTGTCATGTATAACAAATTAGAACAAATTGATTAATTCTTTAAAAATTTAAAAAAACAAAAAGAAAACCACTTAGCCCTGAGCCTGGCACATATAAGCAATTAATAAACATTTGTTCTTATTAGACACAGTATAACACCTAAAATCTCTCCTGCTAAAGCATTCTATAATTCTAGTTTTATAACATATTCATACAGTTGAAGAATATTAGAATTGATGAATATATGAGTTATGTCAATTTGATAAGAACTGTATATACAGGGTAATACTAAGTAGAAGAATGAGGTTGGAAGTAGTTGTACCTAGTGTATACATGCTGGGTAAAAATACGGGGTGTGTTGATAAGCCATAGATTTAACAAATCATCAGAACAGTTGAATTGTTGTACTATTCTTCTCACAAAAGTTGTTGGAGAGTTTAATACAGATCTAACAAGAAACTGAAACTCTGTGAAAAGTGGCTTTTGCGTCTCCTCTTTTTCTATGAAATTGTCCCAGCTAAGTAGAGATGCCATTTAGGGATACAGTTAGCCCTCGAGGGCCCTTGGAAAAACCATCCTGCCAGAGTGATGGATCTACTTGTTTTGTGGCTCATCTGTAGCTCCTCATAAAAAGCTTTTCGAAAAAGAAAGATGGTCCAATCTCTTCAAGGGAAGCCTGCCTACCTTTTTTTTTTTTTCCCCTCAGAAAATGTTCCTATTAGATTTTCTCCATCTCAGCCTCGAGTATTTTTAGAAAAGCCCATGAAGTCAGCCTACTCCATAAATTAAACGAAACTCTCTACATCAAACTTTGACTTTCACTTTTTATTTTTTGAACTTGACTGTGGTGGGGGGATGTATAACACTGCTGCCATTTAAATAGCTTTGGATGTTGAGAAATCACCCGTGGTGATCAGTGATGGGGAGGCTGGCTTCTAGAGGATACTTTAATACAGGTTCCCAGGTATCTGGCTCCTGAACCAATGATCCTTCTAACCCACCAAAGGTCTTGGGGGTCACTCTAATAATCACAAGAGTAATAAGAGCTCAATTATTGAGTGCATTCTTTATGCAAGGCCCTGGGCTAAGTGCTCTACCGGCTTCTTATCATTTGATCCTCCCAGCAGTTCACCATTATACAGATGAAGACATGAAGGCTTAGAAAATCTAAGTAGCTGATTCAAGGTCACCATGTTGGTAAACATCAGTGATAGAACAAGAATTGCTTTCTGCTTAGGACCAATTGGCTTCTTTGTTGTTGTAGCAGCAGGAATTGAACCCAGAGATACTTAATCACTGAGCCCCATTCCCAGCCCTTTTTATTTTTTATTTTGATTACAGGGTCTCACTAGGTTGCTTAGGGCCTCACTAAGTTGCTGAGGCTGGCTTTGAGCTTGTGATCCTCCCATTCAGCCTCCAGAGCCGCTGGGATTACAGGTGTGCGCCACCACACCTGGGCCCAATTGGCTTCTTTCTGTTGATTAAGTGATCTCTCATCAATAACAGTCTTCTCCAAATTGCTGTGGTGCCTCTTCTCCTTTAGGAATAAGACATTCTACTCCACGTGGCTTAGGTTTCCCCAGAGAGGGTGCCTCAATTAGCCGACAGTTGAAGAACCTGCTTCACTAAAAAGAATGTAATGAAGAGATTGAAGAGACAGGTAAGGTTTTAAAAAATCACAAGTCCATCCTTAGGTGACGGGTTTTTTAAAAAGTAGTTTAAAGGGCAAAAAAAAAAAAATCTAAAACAGAATGTACATGTGTATGCATGTGTGTGTGTGTGTGTGTGTGTGTGTGTGGTTTGCACCTGCATAAGGAGAGTTGAAGAGAAATGCTGTCCATTTGTTCCACATGATACCAACAGGAAAGATAAGCCTTGGCAAGGCAAGAGGAGACTCTAGCTCTTTATTCTTAAAAAGAAGAGCACTTGAAGAGACTCATCAGCCTGACATTAGCACTCCTCCAAAACATTTATGTGTCCATTCTTGAAGACAAGAAAAAGACAAATCCATCAGGCACCCGGGGATTTGAAAGTATCACGTTACATGGTTCTGTGAGAAGTCATCGTCTGTGAATGCAGAATCACTCACTTCCCCTCTAGTCAAAAATACAGCTTGGAATCAGCCAAATCAAGGTAACTACATGTGGCTCCTTAGCACCAACGTGTGGGAAATGAAACAGACAAAGCCCTCTTCTCAATCAGCGCATCCTTCTCTGCCAAAGCAGCTCCGTCTCACAGACGCACTCCTCACAGGAGGGCCAGAGCTGGGTATTTCTAGGTGCTTTTTGTGTGGCGGGTTTTTGCTGCTGCTGTTCTCTGTCATTATGAAACAGAACATAACTATCGAATTGAAGGAGATATCCATTTGCTCCTCTGTGTCAGTAATAGATGTTTCTTTCATATCAGGAGGATAGAGGGGGAGAAATGAGTGCACTCATATATTTACTCTCAAATCAGCCTTAAGTAAGCCACCCAGCACTGGGGAGCCATCCCTGTGGAATTCTTCAGGAATATTCCAGACCCTAAGATTTGCTCTGTTGGTGCCAGGAAAGTGTTCCTGATCTTTATAGAAAAGGGTTTGCTCATATAAGTCTGAGATGCACATTTGAGCTAAAAGTTTCACCTCTTGCCACCTCCACTGTCAGAGGCAGTAGAATTTGACCATGTAATCTTGCACTCTGAAGATGTGCAGGTCGGAATTCAAGCTCTCTGATTTTTTTCCTGGGCTTTAAGATGTATTTTGTCCTGGGAAAGAGAATAGCAGTGTCACTTTCAGAACTACCCATTTATGCGATGAATTATAGAACTTTGGGGACTATTGTCAAGGTTTGAGGCATTCTTACAACAACCATTTATAGTTTCATTATATAGTATTTGAGATGCGACATGGGAAATTCACCAAGTTTCTTGGAAATTTTGTTTCTTCTTTTGCAAAATGGAAATGCTACCTCTGTTTATCATGGAAGTACAATCCACTAGAACAGGAGTTGCTTATAAGCAAAGAGAGTGCTGTTTAAAGTTTTATCTCAAATCCCTCAGTGGCACTTGGCCCAGAAAAAAATGCTGAGAAATATCACTGAGTGAATGAATAAATGAGAGAAGGATTACATCAGTATAGTGACAGTATTAAAACAAAAAAAAATCACAGCATTTCTAATTTATCTGAAAGCATACCCTTTTCATACAGCAGTTAATTTGGCATGGTTCATAAGAGATATCAAGTTTTAATTTGGAGTTTTTTGAATCACCTGTATTTTAAATTTTTTTTTGTCTTTGGCAAGCTAGTGTGGATTCAAACAAGACTTTTCTTCTGACGAGTGGGTGATTCATCAAATACCCTTCCTTACAGAGGATGCTCTCATCCAATATCCTCCCTGGTCTCAGGGTAGCTAGATAGTGCCATTCACCTTTGTGACACATCAATAGGAGTCTTATGAAGTCACTTGCCCCTTGCTGTAATCCCTTCAGTCCTTCCCTGAGGTGCATTCCAAACTAAACAATTACCTTCCATTTATTAATGGGAAATGGTTCCTTCAGTAAAGATTAATGCAACGTGAGGTCTCAGATGTGGTTTCCCTATAAGGTAGACAACAGCTGGTCTTTGCATAAGCCAACTTTGCTCTTTGTCACAACTCTAGGAAGGGTTAACGACTGATCAGCTTTGACAATGGCTGGGGCCCCATGCAAGGCTCTTGCATAAATTGATGTATATTCTATCTACACGCTCAAGAGACAGACATGGACACATAAAAGTTGTCGAGGGATCCAAGGCGGCCCATCTTAGGTGGGGCCATCTGAACGAGCTGGAGTAATTAGGACTGAGAGAGGATCAGAGCATTTAAGAATGATATCATGGTGAAAATGGGACTTCAGTTAGGAGTGGGGAAGGATTCACCCAGCTGTATAGACAGGGGTGGAAATTGTGACACAGAATCGAGTGAGTGATCCAAGTGTGAAGAGCACAAGTGCAGAGGAGCTAGGACTTATGGGCCAGCAACCAAACAAGAACTGGAAAAGGTGGCTTCCAGGAGGACTCTGCATTCACCTTGGGCAAGGTCAGTGGCTGCAGGGGCCTTTCTTTCGAGCCAACTTTACTCCCTCATATGGTTATTGTAAGGATCAAATTTATGGTGGATGTGACATTACTTGAAAATTCTAAATAGCCACACAAATGCAATGTGTTATTACTGTTATTCAGGGAAAATATGGTCAGGAAAGCAGACTGGGCAAAGACCAGGAAGGACATGGAAAATCAGCTAAAGAGCTGAGCTGACCAAGAGTGAAGAGGAAGGGAGGCCCTCTGCAGGTCCACTCGGTTGTGCTTCATCTGTTGTCCGCTTCCGGCACCTCACTCCATACTACCTTCCTTAGTGTACTTGTCTTTTTACAAACATGGTGGGGAAGAGAAAAACATACTTTCAAAAGCACTAATGAAGATAACTCACTCCACTTCAACTCCACCCTCCATCAAAGTCAAAATGAGCAAACCACTGGAAGTGGTCTATTTTAGAATTTAAGCAAGCCTTGAAATCTGAGTCAATGCTGCCTAGCAACAAGAGTCATTATGTAGTAATAGAGTCTTAGTTCTGATTGGAAATGTGCTGCAAACTCACAGCTTACCTCTACTTTCCTGGTCTGAACATTGGTTTCTACATCTGTAAGATGGGGTCTTCCATGTTCTCCAAATACTTGGCAAAGGCTCTTTGGGATTGCTTCTGAACCTGAGGAGAGAGGAGTGGAGGAGTTCCAGTGGGTTGCCAAGTAGGAAAGGCAGATAAAACCTGTGAAGAAGGCACCAACAACCACATGACTCATCTAGAGCCCAGTTGACTCTTGGTCTACTAACCCAACAGACAGATGACATGTTGGTGAGTGACACAGAGCTTGTAACATCACAGAGCCCACAATCAAGACAAAGTCAAACAAATAAATAGACCACTACTATGAAACATGACAAGTGTTGGGGTGGGTAGTTGGGGTGGGAGCCATGGGAGACTGANTTTTTTTTTTTTTTTTTGGTTTGTTGTTGTTTCAACAAGTTGAAATCCTCTACCTGGGCCAAGATTCATGCATGTAGAAATGGCCAAACATAATTATTTTCCTTTCCCTTCCCAAACCTCAATTTTAAAAAAATAGTAAAGAAATTTTAAAAAGGGTATTAACCCATAGGCAAAGAGAAGTGGAAAAGGAAAAGCAAAAGCTAAAATATTTATATAAATTAGGGAAGGAACAGAAAGCAAATACAGAGTTTATTTAACTAAGAAGGTGGTAGATGGTGAAGGATTTCAGACAGGTGGGTTGTGACAAATGGTAAGTTCTTTGAAAGTCTTCATGTTGAGCTTTTGAACCAACAGAGCCAATCCCACTCTTCAGAGCCTGGTAACCAATAAAGAGCAATAAAGAGGAATTTATTTTGTTTGTTGTTGTCATTTGGAGAAATTTGACTGAGAATGGAGACACAAGGCGCAGCTGAAGGCAGAAGAGATTTGATACTACAAGCAGGGTGACTCAGGACCTGCATGCTGAACTGTGAGGCCCTCAGCCTTCTGCCTCAGCCCCGCTCCCAGAATGCTGCAGTCAGGGGTGTGCCACAGGGAGGAGAGCAGAGCATCCTTCTTTGGAGACCTAAATGACACCAGGTGATTAAACTCTGCCCAATGAAAGCTGAGAGTCTGACAGTAGGAAAAGTAAAACCTGCATGTTCCCTGACACCCTGTGAAGCAATCTGCAACTTGACAAACGCCATCCACATTCACCAAGGTCATAATCGTTCTTTTAGTTCCTTTCATTTTAGGTATGAGTAGCCACTCAAGGATTTGGTGAGGATGAAACAAAGGTGTTTTTCAACAGAGAGAACTCAAAAACTTAACCTCCCATGTACTGTTACTAAGTCTCCCAGAGCCTTACTTTGTCTAAAATGAATGAGAGAGAGAGAGAGAGAGAGAGAGAGAGAGAGAGAGAGAGAGAGAGAGGTGGTGGATCCAGAAAGAGATGGAATCCAGAACATAAGAGATAAAATAGAAATAATGGTGAATGGAAGGGCTGGGGGGTATAGTGGTAGAGTACTTGCCTAGCATGTGTGAGGCACTGGGTTTGATCCTGAGCACCACACAAAAATAAAATAAAATTATTGTGTCCGTTTACAACTAAAAATATATATTTTTTAATGGCAAAGGGAAGTCCTAGGATGACATCTGGGCCTCAAGCTTAGGAAGGAACCAGCCTAGATAAAGCAGAAAGATAAAGAGATATGGAAAGGTAAAGTCTACAGGAAAAGACAACATAAATGAACAGAATCTGATATTTTTCAGTGTTCAGAAAAATAATCCCTAGGTGTTTGAAAGATATTGAAGTATTAGGGGAAAACAGTTTAATGTGTAAAAAAATTAACAAACTAAATTAGTTAATTATTTATTGCAGGAAATCATTCCTAAGAAAAATACTGATAGCAAACTTCTGAGCTGGTCACCAATGATACTTATTTTCTGGCTTTCATGCCCTTAAAAAAAATTCTCTCCCATATATTGTAGGGCTGACAATGTAACAGTTGGGATTTGGGGGGAAAGGATGGTGTGTAGTTTTAAGGCTATAAAAGACATGGGGGCTTTCAGCTTGTTCCTTTAGATTAATTGCTCTGGAGGGAGCCAGCTTCCATGATCTGGTACCACTCAGATAGCCCTAGGATCAAGAGTCGGCCAACAGCCAGCATAACTTGCCAATCATGTGAGTTAACTACTCTCGAAGTCCATCTTCTAACCCCAAGGAAGCATTAAGATGACTTCATTCCCCATTCAACACCTTGACTGCAAATTCATGAGCAACCCAAACCAGAACCACCTGCCTAAACCACTCCTGTATTCCTGACTTACAAAAATCATACAAACCAAGAAATATTTATTTTATTTTAAACCATCAAATTTTGGAGCAAATTTAGGATATGAAGGTATGAATCTGGACTGAGTAGTAGAAGTGGACAGAACTTCAAGGAATACATTACTGAAAACCTGAAGAATAGAAAAAAAATGATGACCTCTGAGAACACAACTAGGGAAACCTAAAAAAAAAAAAAATGGGGATAATGTGGTTAGAAAATGGAAAAAAGGAGACTCTTGAATAGTAGTGGAAAGCTTAGCAACACTATTGCCTAAATGGAAAATAGAAAATGTAGCTATTAAAGTGGGTAAACTAATGTGGGGGATTTTCTGGCAGAATGTTAAAGGTGCCACATTTTTCTTTTTGCTGTTTAAATATTATATGGGGCTCGAATGTTGAAAAAATTCCAGCATCTTTAGAGGGCAAATGGGTATAAAATGAAGAAATGGCTTCCAGGCAAGGATCAAATACAGGGTAATGGAAGGGAAAAAAAGATACAAAGTTGAAGATGAGGGTGTGGTTGAAAGAAAAGTTTTAAAATTTTAGAAATATCTAAGTAGGGCATCAGAGAACTGTTTAATCATACAAGCTTTTTCTAAGGAAGTTAAGGATATTATCCATCTGCCTTCTCAGCAAAAGACCAAGGTAAAAAAGGACTTAGCTGAGAGAGATTTGTGATTTTTGTCAAATTGCACAAACCCCCAAAACGGTTCACAACAGACCTATAAATTTTTTTTGAGAATTGTTTTGGCAAAAATACCTCCAGTTTGGAATGAAAGGCATCAGAACAACCAATTACAAAGAGGGTTTTGGATCTCCAAACTTCTACAGGCAGAAAGCAGGCTGAGAAAATGTCTCAACTGCAAACACAGGTGACATTTCATGGAAATGAAAGATTCAGGAAATAATAACAAGTGCCCAGAGGGCAGAGCCAAGAGCTGTGGAGAATTCTCAGGTCTTGAGTCTTCATCAAGGAAAGTCAATTGTGTCCCGCCAGATTTAAGAATTGCTATGAATTTCTGATTCCTTTGCGTCTCCTCTTTTCCTTCTTTTTGATAGGAGTTTCTAGCAATTATCATACATCTGTCCTGTTAAAGAATGTTGGGTGTGTATGTTGCCAATAAGTTGTCTCTTAGGTTCCCAGAATGCCGCAGTCAGGAGTATGCCACAGGGAGGAGAGCAGAGAGAGCATCCTTCTTTGGAGAAGATCTTCACCTTGAAGAGAGACTGTGTTGCCTGAAGAGCTGCGTCTTTCCCTGGACCAGATTCAGCCAATGAAATTGGAAGTTTCTACTGACGCTCTAATGGGATGGGAGTGGGAAAGGACCTCCAAATTTTGCATTGGGAAAGAAATGAATCATTAGGTTGTGCTATGGTTTAGATATGGTCTGACTCCCAGGAATTCATGTTGAAAGCTTGGACCCTGTTGTGGTGATATTTAGAGGTGGTGGGACATTTGAAAGGTGGGCCTCAGTAGGAAATCATGGGAGCTGTTGCCCTCAGGAGGGATTAAGGTAATTCTCATGGGACCCCTGAATTAGTTCTCTCAAGAGCAAGTTGTTATAAAATAGTAAGCCTGACCCCTGAACTGCTCTCTTTATTTCTTGTCTCCCTATATATTCTCCTTATCCTGCAAAACTCCCACTGTTCTGATGCCATCTCCAATGAGGTCTTCACCAGAAACCAGCACCATGCTCTTGGACCTCCAGAACTGTAAATTATATAAAACTCTTTTCTTTATAAATTACTCAGTCTCTGGTATTTCATTATGGTAGTAGAAAATAAATACAGGTTGATATTCTGACTGAAGCTTCATGAAAGAGCCCCCTCCCCAAGCAAGAACCATCTAGCTAAGCTATTCTCCAATTTGAGACCCACAGACTGTGTGAGATAATAAGTGTGAATTATTATTTTAAGTTGCTAGGTTTGGGTGAAATTTGGTTTGCAGCAATAGATAACTCAATATAAAAATTAATCACAGTATTTGGTTTTGTAATAAACTTTATTTATATAATCATAATAATGTTTAAAATTGTGATAAAATCATCTTGGAAAAGGTGAAATGCAAGTAGTTAGAGATATAAGAGCTAAATACTTTATCTACCTTAATAGAATCAATAGACACCACCTAAAATTGATGCAATAAGAAATGTAAAAAAAAATATGTTGCATAGGAAAAATGGAGATAAATACTAGAAGAATTACCTGAAATTGTTGAGAGTTTATTTCTAGGGAAGAAACACCGAAAACAAAGTGGAAATATGTGGGAGAGGGCTGGGGTTGTGGCTCAGTGGTAGAGCACTCGCCTAGTATGTACGAGGCACTGGATTCGATCCACACAAATGTAAAATAAGATGTCGTGTCCACCCAAAACTTAAGAATAAATATTTTTAATAAGATGTGGGAGAAAGAACTGATGCCCATCCCCTATGGTGAATGTTTTCATTGTTCATGGTTTATTTAAAAACCGATAGGCACATAATATTTCAATAAAAATAAACTCTTACTGAAAGAAAAAAAAAACTCATCCTATATTATATATCTGAGAGACCTTGACTAATATGGGGGGTGAGGACTGCAGTAAAGCTCCAGACACAGTATAAAAAGAAGAATATTCACTTGGGAGCTGAAATGCAACCAACTTCCAAAGCCAGGAGTGTGAGCCTGGGGATCCTCCAGGCTGGAGAACAACTCTCAGGCTGCTGGGTGTAGACAACACATAGAATGGGAGCTTTCTTTGACCATGACCTCTTGCAGTACCACCATCCTGCCTAACCACCTTCATGCCAACACACCACCTTAAAAAGAAGCAAAGGAAAGTTACTGAAATGATGCTGCTTTTGGAGGAGAGCATGCCCAACAGGTTGTTTGACCCAGAGCCCCTTCCATCACTCAAGAGCCCTGAGGCCCCCAGGGAGGATGTCCAACACGCTGTTCCTCTGTCATCCATGTCACATGGTGCTTCTCTCACAAGATCACAGTAGGAAAGGATTTGCGAATCTTTAAGCACTGTGCACCTATGGGCCCCCTCCTTCCCCACCTTGGCAACTGTACTTCTACCTCCACCCAGGATGTTGACTAGAAGAAGAGAGTGGAGCTTCCTGAACTATGAAGAAAAATAACACATTATTATTACCATAACCTAGGAAAATCTCCTTAAGGGTCAGAATTACCTGGAAGTATTGTGGAGAGCCAGGACCCTGTCCCTTCCCCAGTCTAATGAGGTGAACATATATAGGGCTAAGAGAATTGCAAAATGAAGGCATTAAGGCCCAGACTGTCTTAATGTGACAATTTAATCCCATCACCTTATGTCACCTTCAACACTCTTCCAAATAGCATAGAGTGAGATGGAGGCTATTGGTTTTGCCTGCCTTGTGTTCTTTCAGCTATGCTCCAGGGTGGGAGGGGTGGTTATATTTCATTCATTCACTCATTCATTCATTCATTCATTCACTTCCTTTGGTGCAACACAAAATGATTAGAGTCCAAGAGCAAACTCTGCGCCTTCAGGTCTTCCGAAGCTCTTCCCATTTAAGAAGGAAAGATCTTGAGATAAGACTGATTTGTGCATGTGTGTATGGTCTGCCAGCACAGACATCTTCTGTGGGCAAGTAGGGTCAGAAGACACTGACACTGACGTGTGTCTCCCCACAATGCCTGTAAGGTAGGTAGTTCCCAGACTTTCTTGAATTTGTTTGAAGTGTTGAAATGCTTTTCCATTCCTGTAGCTAATGTTGGCATCGCTAGCTCACAGCAGATGTCTAATGCTGCCTGAAAAAACACTTGTAGGCAAAACTGAGCAGAAATCATTAGAGGTATTTTAACCACCTCATTCCCAAAACAAGAAGAGGATCCGCCAAAGAAAGCCCACAAATGAGCACATTTACATGTGGGTACAACGCGCTAGTCTTCTCTGGTTTCCCAAATTCATCCCTAAACCTGAAAAACCTGCAATGTGGTCCTGAGAGATGAAATTCCATGAGTGATTGAGCACCTGCTATTGTACATGATCTGCATTTCCACAAAAATAGAAGGCTTGTGGAGATGGGGGATGGGATTTACTTCTTTATGCCATGGAATGCAAAGAGCCCTTCATGAAGGACTGTGAGCTGCTTTCAGGAAAAATGGATTTCCACATATTTTCATTCCATCTGTGCATGGCTCCTCGTTGTATGGGAGGTTGGGAGGTTCTCTGGAAGGCTAATATAAGATTAGAGTCCCAAACATCATGTTCAGCTGTACCAATTAACTAGACAATGAAGAAAATTAGCTAACACAGATGCAGTTTCTCAGTGATTAAAAAATAAACAACTATAAACATGAAGAAGCCATTGCATTACATCAAGTGAGTACACTTTTCTGCAAATTTCCCGTGTTGTTTCACAATAGAGTGGCTTCCAGAAACCATATTGGTCTCAAGTCCAAATAAGAAAAAAGAAAATTATGATATTTAGAGTGAAAGGAGATCTTTTTGTTATGGACATTAAATATTCATTTATTCAACAAGTAGTTTTAAGAGCCTTCAAGGTTCCGGGACTTAGTGATACTTAAAAGCATGAAATAGTACAGCCTCTGCCTTTCTGGCTTCCATTGCAGACAGATGAAGATGGATATGCAAACGGAAAATGATGGAGAGACAGAAAGTCACTGACAGCAGAGAAAGGCATCTGCTGGCATTGACCTGGGAGAGAGGTGAGGTGGCCTAAGCTGCTGACTATTGTACAGTATTGGTTGAATCCATTTTTTCAGGCTTCTTTGTTTCTCAGATGTTAAAAGCTATGCTTTTTAATGGAACAGAAGAATGGGCATAGTTTTATGGATTCTCCCAAGTCCTATACTAATAAAAATTTGATATACCTGTAAGCCCTTTTGAAGGGAGTTTTTTTTAATATTTGTTTTAATTAGTTATACATGACATTAGAATGCATTTATGTACTTTGATATATCATTCATAGATGGGATATAATTTCTCATTTTTCTGAGTGTACATGTTGCAGAATCACATATTGGTCATGTACTCACATATATACATACAGTAATAATGTCTGTTTCATTCTACTATCTTTCCTATCCCCACATCCCCTCCCCTTCTCTCCCATCACTTCCCTCTACCTAACCTAAGGTAATGCTATTCTTTCCTAGTGCCCCTCACACTTTATTGTGTATTAGCATCTGCATATTAGAGAAAACATTCAGCCTATGGTCTTGTGGCACAGCTGAGTAATATTCCATTGAATATATATATATATATATATATATATATATATATATATATATATATATATA
>NW_026000211.1:1017164-1103437 GCF_001458135.2 Marmota marmota marmota | reverse complement strand
AACAAAAAAAAAAAAAAAAAAAGAATGTGGTGAAAAAGGTACACTCATACATTGTTGATGGGACTGCAAATTGGTGCAATCACTCTGGAAAGCAGTATGGAGATTACTCAGAAAACGTGGAATGGAATCACCATTTGACCCAGCTATCCCACTCCTTGGTGTATACCCAGAAGGGAGGTTTTTCATTCAACAAATATAAGTGACCTTGAATAATGAGGAACTAACAGGGTTGCACATGAAATACATTGAGAATAATTTAAGAAAAAATATCCACCATCTCTGATCTTGTAGAGTTCCCAATATCATGAAAGTATTCAAATATGGCCCAGATGGGCTGGGGATGTGGCTCAAGTGGTAGCGTGCTTGCCTGGCATGCGTGCGGCCCGGGTTCGATCCTCAGCACCACATACAAACAAAGATGTTGTGTCCGCTGAAAACGAAAAAATAAATATTAAAAAAATTCTCTCTCTCTCTCTCTCTCTCTCTCAACTCTCTCTCTAAAAAAAAAAAAATCAAATATGGCCCAGATTGCCTGGTGGGATTTTTGTAGGAGGAATTCAAACACAAAGAGACATAGAATGGTCAGCATTCCTGTTCAAGGGAAAAACCATAGTCCAACCTGGGAGCCAATTCCAGTCCATCACATAACATCTCTGACTTTGGAGTACTTATTTGTCTAATTCATAGTTTTCTTATCTGTAAACCTGCCAATAATAACACTAAAGTCAAAGGGTCTTTCTGAGAACTAAATGAGATAATGCATGTGAAGTGTTTTCCACAGTTACTTGAACATAATAAGTGCTCAATAAATAATAGCTCTTGTAAACGGGTCAAGAACCTTTCCAATTCTGAAATTTGACTCTAAATCACTGTAAAGTTGAAGCTGACTGCCCTACTAAAGAGGAGACGCAAAATAGCTGTAGAAGCTTTTGAGGAGGTCATATCTGCCACTGTGCATCTGCTGTGGATTTGACAATTATTGTCCACTCTTTAAACTCTGGACAGGAATCATGAGCTACAGAAATATGGAATTATCACATTTCCAGATGTTTGTGACTTATTTTCTTCTGAGTTGATTAGAAAAAGAGAATGAATTAGCAAGTGCTGAGACTTGTTCGTTGGGATTGTTTCTGCTTAATCACTGGCTGAGTAATTGTAAATTGGGATCTCATCATTCTCAGTCTCTGAACTTTGACTGGAAATCCAACATTTAATTGACTCATTTTTTGGAGAGAACAGGATTTTTTTTTTCCTAAGAAAATAGTGGGGTTTTTTAATGGTTTTGATTGATTCATTTTGATCAATATTTTTTAGGTGACATAAGAACTTCCACAAATAACCCAGAAAACATGTAGTCAGAATGTATCAATGAGAAACATTTTTTTGGCTTGACATTACAATAAATCCTTGTTACATAGTTTGGGTTCAAAGACTTGTGTGTTGAACGCTTGGTCCCCAATGCAGTAGTACTCAAAGGTGGACCCTTTGGGAAGGTGATTGGATCATAAGGAATCTAACCTCTTCAGTGGATTAATCCATTGATGGATTCATAATTTGATGGTATTATTGGAAGGTAAGGGAAATTATAGAGTTAGTTGGAGGAAGTAGGTCACTGGGGGTACCCTGCAAGGGGGGGTATGCCCTGGAAGGGCATATCTTGTCCCTCATCCCATCCCTCCTCTCTCTCTCTCTCTTTCTCCCACTCTCATTACTTCCACCCACCTCGAGGTAAACTATTTTGTTCCACCACACACTCCCCACCAAGATGTTCTGCCTTGCCACAAACCCACAGCAATGGAGTCAAGCAACTATGGACAAAAAACCCTGAGACCATGAGCCAAAATAAATCTTTCCTCCTTTAAGTAGGTTTTCTAAGGTATTTGGTCACAATGATAGAAAGTTAACACAATCCCAAATCACCATTATAAGTGTATACTATTTTCCTCTAAACTATTAAACAAAATTTATTTTCCCATGACTTACCCAGAAAGAATTTCTTCATCTGCTCATACTAAAGAGTATTTCTTCGGATTAACTTTTAAGGTGCTCTTGAGATTTGCATAAATCTTCCCTAACGATAAATTCCTTCTCCGCTATTCTTCTTCCCTCTCTAATATTTGCAGTCATTCCCCCTCATTTGTATCTTTTGTCTTTCCAGTCATCTTTACCGAGGGTTAGGTAATAAAAGCACAAAGAAGTCATTCCACTGAAATTTCCCTGAAACATTTGCCATTCTCAGAGCAGATTGTTTTATGAGTATATTTTACCCACTTTCATAAAATAGCAAGACAGATTTTCCTTCCAAAGAAAATAGGCTGCATGCATCTTTAACTTTTGCTTTTCAATTAGAATAAGCAATAGCATTCTTCCAAAACACTAGACAAATAGCCCAGTGTATTGCTTATTTCATTTTGATCATTTTCTAGTGACTAAAATATGGACTTATATTTGTGTTTACAGCCATTCAATATGCACTGATACCATTTTGTTCCAAGCCCTCTACTTGTGTTAGTGCATTCAGTCAAGGTCAAGAAGTCACTGTCTCTGCCCCCAAAGAGCTCACAGCTAGGGAGGGAGACTTGAGAGGCTTTCAGAAGAGCTGTGCCTTGAAGAAGGGTAGAAGTCTGCCAGGTAGAAGAGAAGATGAAGTATTCCAAGCAGTGGAGCAGCCTCTTCAAAGATTCAAAGGTATAAAATTGTATGATGGGTTCAGAAAATGAAGACATGGGTACATGGAAGAAGAGGGCAATTGTCATTCCTTGAACAAAGGTGTGACTCTGCTTGCAAATTGATAAAAGCATGGATTGAGGGGCTGGGGTTGTGGCTCAGTGGTAGAGTGCTTGCCTAGCATGTGTGAGGCACTGGGTTCGATTCTGAGCACCACATATAAATAAATAAAATAAAGGTCCATTGACAACTAAGAAAATATTTTTAAAAAAGCATTGATTGATTATGTGCTTTTTGGCTTACTTCCTCATTGTACATCATGGACCTGGTAACCATCTTTTTAACTCTTGGGGCCAATTTCTCCTAAAAATTTCTCATGCACATAAAGATGGTGGTGAGCTACTTTAGGAAATAAAAACAGAATAACTCATAGGTAAAAGACAAGCACTCTACAGTTAGTTCCACTACTTCCTGTGTGGTCTTCAGCAATTGACTATTTTTGTTTCCATTTTCTCACCTGTAAGAATGAAAATTAAAAGATACTAGATAACAACTTCATAAGGTCATCCCAAGTATTAAAGGTGATAAAGTACATATAGATTTTAGAGAAGTGCATGGGACATAATAAGTGCTCAGTGAATTCTAGATATTGTTTACTTAAAAAAATAAGATTCTATTCACAGTTCCCTTTATTCCTTCATCTATTTTTGAAGAAGGTCAAAGGCTTATGGTATCTCTTGCTTTTAGCCAAGTGAAGCTCATCCATGTCTCCATTCTTCCACACACTCCCACTATCACCTTTTTTAACCTATCTGGCATCTGCTAAAAGTAGATATTATCCTTCTGTTTCATCTAGCCAAGCGATATAGAGAAAACGCAAATAATATTATCACCTTAAGTCTCTCTTCTTCGACTTCACCCCATAGGTTCCATTCTTTGGGTTTGTGGCTTCCCCGGCAAATGCTCAATGCACAAGGCCACCCCACATCTTCTCATGAGCTGCTTCTTCCTGAAAGGGCAAATTCAATATGCTAGAGTTTGAAACCATCGAACATATTCCATAAGTTTGTACAATTAAAATAATAATTAGTTTAAAATAACAATCTTTAAAGGGAGCATATTCATTCCTTTTGCATACTAATATTTTGAGTTTTATCCCAAAGTTTGAAGTGGTCCACTCTGGGGACGACATTTTTATGTTCTGTCAACTTAATTCAGAGACTCTACATATTGGCATACAGATGTCAAAGCTTTAAATTCTGTTTCCACCATGTTTCTCTCCCACCTGAGTGTTCACATTTCCCATAGTTGGAAACTTTATCTCATCCTCTTACATTCACTTTAAAGCCCTCTTAAAATGGCTAACCTCTGGGTAACCAGGCTCTCCTTTCTCTTCCAAGATACAATCCATGCTTATGCAATGGATTGTTAACATATCTTAAACAATGCTGCACGAATTAAAATTTGACTTTTCACCTTTTCATGGCCAGTCTTCCTTTCATCCAATTCTATACTAAATTCCCAGTAGAAAAATACTACCTTCATTTCCAAGTCTTTTACTGCTCTATTATTATAGGAATAGAAATGGTGGTAGGTAATTTTTATTGGCTCCTGCTACATGTCAAGAACTGAAAATAAACCCTTCATAAATATCAATTCATGCAATAGTAATAGAAGTCCTGTGACATAGGTGCTATTATTCTCATTTTATAAATAAAGGAACTAGGCTTGAAGGTTAAATAATTTGCCTAAGATCATGCAGCAGAAAAGTGTTAGAACAAGGATTCAAGTTCATCTCTCTCTCAATACAAGATCCATGCTATTAATCATTAGATTCTACTGTCCTGCCAAAAAACACTTCAGAACACAAATCTGAATCTTTTGCGTGGTAGATTAAATGATTATCCCAACCTCCCTGTATCCACATCCTCACCACACAAAATGAATCAGCATGATCTTTCATGCCTGGACTTTGGGTTTGGCCATGTGATCTGCAGAAGTGATAAGCTTAGGTCTTGTATTCATTACCATAACAAATGACTACAGACTTGGTTACTTCAAATAACAGAAATGTATTCTTTCACAGTCTAAAGGCCAGAGGTCCTTTTAGCTGGGTTGGTTCCTTCTTGTGGGCTCAGAGGGAGGATTTGGTCTACATTTCTCTGCTAGCTTCTGGTGACAGCTAGAAGTCCTTGGTGTTTCTTGGGTGTGTGTGTCTGCATATCTCGACTCTCTGCCTTCATTGTCACATGATGTTCTCCCAAGATGTCTATGTCCAATTCTCTGTCGTCATATGAGAAAACCAGTCTTTGGATTAGGGCCACTTTAATCCAGTATGACCTCATTCTAACAGGATTACAGCTGCAAAGACTCTATTTCCAAATGAAGTCACATTCACAAGGAGAAGGTGGGCAGGAATCAGGACTGCAACAGAGCTTTGAGAGCACACAATTCAACTCACAACAAGCCTTAAAAGGCATTTGGTGTTTCTGTTTGGATTTTTATATTTGTGCCATCACCAGGAAAAGAGATCCCTCGAGAATTTCGTTGTCCTTCAGTCCAGGCCCAAGAATACCCTTGGAGCAGGAACTTTCCCAGGCAGATGGACCTGCAACTTAAAACACAGCTATTGGACTAAGTCCAGCCTATATGAGCCATCCCCATGTGACCTACAGGCCGTGGGAATGTATGATGGTTGTTTTAAGTCACCGTTTTGAAGTGGTTCATCATGCAGCATTTTTGCAGCAAAACTAATTAGTGCAATAAGTTTTCTATATATTACAAATAGCTAATTAAAAGGCACAGCGTCAGGGGAAAACCCATTCACGATGGCAACAAAAGCCATAACACATTCAAGTTATAATTACTCTTCGGTAGGTCTTGATCATGTGAACTTGAACTTTATAGTGTTCACAGAAGTCAGCCTAATTTCTAATTAAAAATACTTAAGATCTCACTGGTGATGCCTTCGAGAAATAATGTGAATCTGTCCAAGGAGAATAAGGAGGAATTAGGAAGAGAAAAGAGCAGCTGGAGATGTAAAACAAAATGTCCCTGCACACAGGTGCTCACCATCTATCAGCTGAGTATTAAGAACTTAGGTAGGTAAATGGAAAAAGAAAATACCCTGTGTCTAGACATTTCTTTCTTGCTCCACAAAGGCATTTCTGAAAATCAGCAGCACTTGCAGAGGGATCTAGCCATTTCCTGAGGAAGAAGGACAGGAATACACACAGCTCATGGCCAGACGTAAGTGTCTGGGCTTTTCCTTTTGATAAACCCCAAGGAGTTCAGCCTGTACGTCATGGATTCCAGCTGACGTGACTCTTTCATCCAGTCCTTATTCAGTCTTTTCATTTCATCCTATTTATCCAGTCTTGACTACACCCACACACCTCCAAAAAGGATTTCTCAGGCTGATAATTGGAATTGATGTGTTTATGGGACTCTGTTTTCTCAGAGGATCATCCCAGCCAATGCCAACATTCCTTTGGAAGTCTGGTGTGTCTGAGTCTGGCAGTAGCTAAATGGTTCCCAGTGAACATAACCTCAGGGAATCAAACTTTGGGACAATCTTAAGATCATCCGTGCTCTTTGTACTAAGTTTCTCTTTGGAGTAATTTTGGTGGAAAAAATTCATCCATGATCCTATTTGAAATTCTAATTAATCAAAATATGAATTCAGTTCTTAACTTGCTGTTTTCATCTCTTAGATTGGGGTTTGGAAAAAATCCAAATTCGAGCTGTTTTACCCTCTAACCAATAAATAAATAAAAAGAGTCACACTGTAGATGTTGAAGTCTGAGTCACTTGAGGTACCTTTTCATTGCACCAAGCTCCCGGGTCACCTTGCATGAGTCATTGTTCAACAGAGAGAATTTCTAATGCAGTAAACAAAAAGCAATCGAAAGTTCTTCTTTAGCTACCAATTACTCAATTTGAAGATGACATGTACACACAGTATTCAGTTGCTCCACAGTTCTACAAAAACCATCTAAGGACAACCTGTTCTCTTAAATGAGTAGCTAGAAAACTAACTTTATGGCAGCCATGATCTTATTGTTTTTCTGCAAACAGCTGCCTAGAAAATGCACTCTACTATAGTTTATTGCTTGAGAATTTGCCAAGGTAGGTGGACAGGTGCATCTATACACCACTCAGGGATAGGTAAATGTAAACAAAGAATAGAATAGAAGTGAACTTTTTCATTTTAGGTCACTTATTAAACCTCTTTAAGCATGGGTTTCTTCATCTGTATAATGAAGATAATAATGCTGCCTCCCCCTCATACAGAATGATTGTGAGAATCAGTTTGAATTAATAAATGTATGAGTAGTACTTACTATAATGGATATTTATGGAAATACAAAGGTAAGCAAAAATGCTTCTTGGTTCATTGGTCATTGGATGACATAATAAAATAATTTATGTAAATTGTTAAAATTCCATACAGATTCAAAGTATAAGTGGTCGTGGTTGTGGATGTAAACCCAGAAAGTCAAATTGAGAAGAAATTTACAGATTCTTTAGTTTAACCCCCTCAGTTTAAATGAACTGAGTTTCAGAGAAAAAAAAAATGGCTCAACCAAGGTTATATGACTAGTAGAACTTAATACTTACTAATAATGTACTCCAATTTTTAAGCAGATTTCTGGAAACTCAGTAAGAGCTAGCATCTTCTGATAAAGTTTGACATAGAAAGAGTTCAATACATTTAGAGAAATGTTTTAGCTCTGTTTAACATGGGTGAGTGAGTGGATTGCTAAGTTTAGACCTGGCTTTGCCACTTGCAGCTATTAAAGAAAAATCTAAGATGAATTAAATTTAATAAAGTTTGTTTTAGCAAGAAAACATTCTAGAACCCGGGAGCATTCAGGACCAAAGTTGGTTTTGAATGTTGGTCCCCATCACATGTGCAAGTTATATTTATAGCTAGAAAAAAGAAAATGACATATAGAATCAACCTTATTGCTTGCAGTCAACCCTTGTCTTATATGGGCACAAGGTAATGAGGCACCTGCCTTATATGGACATGGTATGATCAGTTGATAGCTGTGATTGGCTGACTGTTGTGAATGAGAATATACAATACTCTTGCAGTTTGGTACATAACTAAATTAGGTTGCATTTCAGTGTATACAGAGATAGCTTTGGGCTAAATTTCAGCAACCAACTACAGAAATAGTCTTAGGGCAAATTTATTAATTTAACATGACCTAGTAACTTTAGACAAGTTATTTAAACTCTCTCTGTCTCATCTCCTCATCTGTAAAATGAATGCAATAATAATGCCAAAAGTCACAAGATTGTTGAGGTTAAACAAATTAATATCTGAAGTGCTTAGAATAGAACCTAATTCTCAGAAAAGCTATGATAAGCTCTCAGCATTGTTATTTTTTCATATAATTTAAGAAGCGTGAAGAAGGCTAACGTGGTCATCCTGTATGTGAGGAAGGAATGAACTAGGGTAGGCAGGACACAGGAGGTAAAAGGGGCAGAACCCAATGCCATAAATTCAATGAATGTTTCTTTCTCCACAAGCCAAACCAGAGCTGTTTTAGGATATTTCTTCCTTTCCACAAAGACATCAGGTATCATCTTGGGCTGTTCATATATCAGGTCTGAGTACTAAGGCAGAAAATGAGCCTGTGATGAGGATTTCAGCAAAGCTTTCATCAGCTAAGCCCCAACAGCAGCTTACTCTGGGTTCAACTAAGGTAGCAAATAGTTTACAGAGAAGAGGCCGCCCCTGTTCCGAGATAAAGCTATCGATCACCTTCATTACCAATTCATTAGCCTCTTCAGCCCTGCTGGACCCGGCCTGACAAGCAAAACCACAGTTGGGGGAGGGGGGGTTGTTTGGTTTACACCCTGGTCACACCTGATTACATGAGGTTTCCTAAACTCAGCGGGACATGACAATCACTGCTGACCTTAAAATGAGGTAAGGGTCCCTCAGGGACAATCGTCCAATCATTTCCCAGTTTCACTTGGAGTCAGGGTAAAGGCAAAGCCAAAGAAGAAGGAGGGCTGGGCTGTAACTAATCAATGGAATCGACCCAGGTGAAGAAAGAACATGTCCAGCACAAGAGGTGTGGTCAGCACGGGACAAAGCAGGGTCCACCAGGAGGAGGAAGTTGTGCACGCCCAGGTCAGTGCTAGAGTAGTGACCTGTCTCCAGAATTCAATTGGTTTAATTCCTCCAGATGTATCCCTTTGGTGGTGAAGGAAGCCTGGGCTTCATTTAGCATTCTAATCAGGCAGCCTGCTCCCTTTCCGGCTCTGATTCCAGGCTCACCCGGCTGTCTTCTGATGATAATTTGACTTCCCTCCTAGATTTCGCCACAGGAAGAGAATGTGCTCGAAACAGAATGTGTATCTGATCTCCTGGCTGATTTTACTTGTCATTGTAAATTAATAAAGTGGCGTTTTGATTTACACATCCCTCTCTAAACAGATCTTACCTCAGTGTGCTGACAAAACCAATTTTCTCTGTTTTTGAACCCGAAAAACCAAGGGCCAGACCCTGGCCTGTGGTTAAATCACCAAGGTAAATCCCTGTTTGAAGTATCTGGCAGTCATACAGTCAGCCTCCCCTCTACCTCCTATCTATCTAACACATTTCTCTCCTGGACTTTAATCAGTCAAGGTGAACACTACATGTTCAATAACCACTCAAATGATTGCTTCCATGGTGATAAACTCAGGAAATGGGTAATTTGTGCCTATGCTGAGCTACCCAGTCAATGGTTTGACATATCTATAAAAGTTCCAATATTGAACCATAATTTTAATGAACATTTGGTTTTTAATGTTTTACACATCTTCTGACCATTTTGTGCTGCTATAACAGAATATCACAAACTGGGTAATTTATAATTAACAGGAACTTATTTGGCTTACAGTTCTGAGGGCTGAAAAGCCCACATCTGGTGAAGTCCTTCTTGCTGTATGATAACATGGTAAAAGCCATTGCATGGTTGAGAAGGAGAGAAGGAGGCCAAACTCATCATTTTATCAGGAACCCACTTATTCAATTATGACTCCACTCTGGTGATAAGGGCATAAATCCATTTATGGGGGTAGAATCTTTATGACCTCATAGTCTTAAAGGTCCCATTTCTCAATATTGTTGCATTTGGGATCAAGTTTCCAACATATAAACTTGGAGACACATATTTAAACCAGAGTATCCTCTAATCAAAACTATGAAGCTATCATTCGTCTACAATTTGAGCTTTCCTAAGACCCATCAGATAGTGCAGACTAGGTTACATTATCAAACCCAACAGTGCTAACTGAGCAGCTCCTATAACCTAGCCCTTCCTGTCTGTTCTGTGTGTAGTCCTATCAGGGAAACTCACATAAAAGTTGGTTTCTGTTATGGTTTGAATGTGAGGAGTCTCCCAAATCTCATGTGTGAGACAATGCAAGAAGGCTTAGAGGTGAAACAATTAGGTTATGAGAGTCAACACAATCCATGAATTATCCTCTGATAGGGGTTTGCTGAGTGATAACTGAAGGCAGGTAGGGTGTGGCTGGAAGAGGTGAGGCAGTATGGGTGTGCCGTTGGGGTACCCAGTCTCTCTCTACTTCCTGATATGTTAATTAGCCTCTTGTCTCCACTATTCACTTCCGCCATCATGTTCTGCCTCACCTCCAGCTCCCAAGGAATGGAGCAGGCTGTTATGGACTAAGATCTCTGAAACTGTGAGTCTCCAAATAAACTTTTCCTCCTCTAAAATTGTTCTTGCCAGGTCTTTTGGTCACAGGAGTAAAAAGGCTGACTAAAACAGTTTCCAATGGGTGAATTTCAAGAGTATAACCTTTGACATCACCATACTTTTGGAGTTGCAGGAATTTCTTTTTTTCTTTTCTTTCTTCAGTGCTGGGAATCAAACCCAGGTCCCCCAAACACTCTACCTCTGAACTACATTCCCAGCTCTTCTCCATGGATTTCTTCTTCCAGGAACACTCACTATTGTTGGGGATTTGCAAAGCCGCTCTTTGTTATCTCAAGGTACCAGATGGCACAAATTTCTCTCAAGTCATCTCTATACTCCTAGGGCATCCATTTGTAGCATAGAAATGGATGACCCTTTCTCCCCAGGCTCATACTGCAAATTGCTCTCTGGGTCCCAGGCTGGCACTGCCTGTGTTGAGAGCTCCTTGTGTTCATCAGTTTTTACCACTGTGACAAAATACCTGACAAGAACAAATCTCTCTGTTTATGCTCTGGGTGGAAAACCAGGTAATAATACTGTGCTACACTGTCATAGGTCCATTAAATGCACATCTGTGAGTAGCTGCTAAGTATGTCAGCTTCTGAGCAAGGTTGTGAAGACAGAGAGGAAACAGTGGCAGTGCTTAGAAGTTCAGAATCATCACCAGGACAGAATTCATTAATAAGCAACTATGACATATTATGTACCATAATAATGATACATACAAAATTTGTTAAGATATATAAGTAAGAAGCTTCCTATTGCAGAAGTTAGACAGTCACAGACAAAAGCTGAATCGAGAAAAATGCCAGCATCATCAGAGGCCCAAACCAATGGGGCTATCCGATCTTGGACATGAACCTCCAGAACCAAGCCAAAATAGACCTCCCTTTGCAATTAAGTAGCCTGTGTTGGGTATTTCACTGTAGTAATGCAAAAGTGACTAAAACCACTACTTTACAGGGATCTGCAAATTTTGTTTGGCATGGGGAGGTTAAAAAGTATGTAAAATAATGCTTCTATAAAAATATTTTTTAAAACTAAATATATAACAATAGCAAACTATCATGTATTAATGAAAGCAGTAACCAAAGACATGGAGCAAAAATCATGAAAAGAGATATTTCAGTTTATATAAGCCACATAAATGACAGATCAAACAAGTGCCCCCAAAATTTAATAACACATTTGAGCAATAGAATTAAACGAATAACATGAGTTTATGTGTGTATTTAAAACCCTTTTAAGGCTGGGATCCTGGATTGGGTCCTTTAATAGCTGGTCCTTGTGTCTTTAGAACAGCAATACTGGAATCAAACAGACTTGGGTTCATTTCTCAATTCTTAGACTCACGAAGAGGAACTGCTTCACTTCTCTGAGCATCAGTTTCCTCATATGTAAAATGAGATAATAATATTGTGATAAGGTACATAAAGTCCTGAACATAGTGTCTGCTCCAGGGTACATGTTCAATGCCCATCATCTCTGCTCTTAAATGAAATACTTTTAACATTTCAATGTTAAAATGTGCTATTTCCTACAGGTTCTTATGTTTTGATATTGCATTCATTTATCATGTAAAGGAAGTTCTCTCTCATTCAGCATTATCACCCTTTCACCCCACCATTGTCTTCCTCTACTGATGGCCAGTGCTCAGGCCTCTCCTCTGACAGAGGAGATCTTGCGCGAAATCCGTGTCAGTGTTCTCGTACAACTTCCCTCACTTTTGTAACTAACATATCTGTCTCCTGTCATACTGATCCATACTTGAGCAGCTTTTTCTGTGGGGAAGAGATAAGGAAAACAGAACAACAGTATTTCCCAGGCTATGGTGACAACTTTATTGCCTGCAAGACCAAGACCATGGAGTGACAGAAGAAGTTCCCAGGAAGAGCATTTCAGTATTCCCAAGACACTTGAACCTGGAAGAACAGCCTTGTTCTGAAGAGCAGTTCAATGCTGAGTCCTGCCCACATGCCAACTGCAGGTCTCTCTTTTGGAATTATTTCTTCCTTAAATGCTTAATTCCATCTAGCAATTTGAATGCACTCCCTAGCATCCCAGCTCACTAAATGCTCCTATATGTGTCTAAATTCCAGTTGGGACAGATTTCAAGTTGTTACCCACAACGCTTCCTGCCACTTCGGGCATATGACCAGGTAGGTGTTGGCCTGCTCCATGTTCTGGCACCATTGAACATCCGTATTAATCTAGATCTACTCCTGCACCACCTACTCCTACAGAATATGTATCTTCTCTTTCTGAGAGATCTATAGAATATTTACCAAATATTCATTATATCATCAGAAAGGAAGAAAATTCAATAAATTCACAGCAAAGTTGAGTAGACTACATTCCCTAATCACAATTAAATTTAAACATTTATTTAAATTGTGATCAAAAAAGTTGCCTCAATCATCAGCAATTTAAAAATAAAATCTTCTAATAATGATTAGACCCAGGAGAAGAAGATAAATAATAAAATAATATATCCTTTAGGAAATAATGAAAATGATGAATACATATCAAAGCATGAAATGAGGCCAAGCCAGATTTAGAAATAAATTCATGAAGTTTAAATGTTTAATTAAGAAGCAAAAGGCATATTAAACTGTAAAGTTATGATTTTTGAGAAAGAAAAAATGGTCCCAAGGAAGGAAATAATGAAATAAAGAGCAGAAGTAATAACATCTTCCTTATAATGAGTGTCTAATGTGTTATCAGGTTCTTTTAAATACATTCTCTAATAAGATTTCAAATTGGGTATGATTCCTTTTTTGTATGAGGATACTTAGTATCAGAGAAGAGGAGGAATTTGTCCAAGTCTTCAGAGCTCTCAAGTTGTAGAAGAAATTTGAGCTCTGGTCTGCTGTATTGAACTTCACTCACCTTGATGTGCTGTTTCTGCTATATTGCCCTCATCCAAACATATATCAAAAATAAACCACATACTATATCAAATGGATAAATATCAAATGTATAAATCTTAGAAATAGGTAACGAATAAATATAATACCATATCAGATGCAGAAACTTTAAAATACAAGCTAGTACTGTGTAAAAGTGCCTGATAATAACATCCCAATAGAACAATTTTATATAAAATGACTAAAACTAGCAAAGAAAAAAAGTCGATCCATTAGGATTAAATTTGGTTTCGAGTGGCAGAAAATTCAAAATAACAGTGCAGATCAGATATTGCAAGACTCCCAAACTTTGTTATTTTGCTGCTCAGCCATCCTCAACATGAGGTAATCACCTTATGATACAAAAATGGCTACTCAAACTTCAGCCATCAAGTCTGTGTTTTAGCAGGTAAGGAAAACAGCATTCACTTTCCTTTTAAGGACAAGTTCCAGGAGTTGAATATATCACTTTTGTATCCACTCTGTGGTGGACTCTAAGATGGTCTCCAAATATTCCCACTTCTTGATAGTCATGCCCCCATGGAATCCCTTCCACTTGTGTGTGAACAGAACCAGTAACATGTTTCCATCTAATAGAATATGCCAAAGGTGGCGGGATATGATTTCCATGATTATGTAACAAGAATGTGACTTTGTCTAGTGAGTCTTCTCTCTCTAGTAAAACTCTCCCTTGTTACCTTTGAAGAAATAAGCTAACATACAAAGTGGCCTAAGTCACATAGAACCAAGGGTGACCTCTGGCCAAAGCCAGAAAACACCTGAGCCCCTCAATTTGATGGTCCATAAGAGACTGAGTCCTGCCAATACTCATGTGATCTTGAAAGTGGATCCTTCCCCAGCCAAGCCTCAGATAAGACCCCTCCCTGAGTGTCACCTGGATTGTAACCCTATGAGAGATACTGGAGCAGAGAACTCAGTTAACTTGGGTCCAGATTCATGACCTACAGAAACCATGAGATAATAAATATGAGGGGTTTTTTTAAGCTGCTATTGCTGTAATATCATTACACAGCCATAGATAAATGGTGAACATCCGTATTAATCTAGATCTACTCCTACACCACCAAAATGTATTCACTTGGCCACACATGGGTGTAAAGGAAGCTAGAAAGTACAGACTTCTTAAAAAGTAAATATTAACTCATATTTATTGTACAAATTAATGGGTCTCACTTTGATATTTCTACATATGAATATATTCAAGATTCAATCCTATCCATCCTCACTTCTACCCCACCCTCCCCATTCTGTGTTCCTCTTCCTCTTCTCTAGTAGCCCCTTTTCTATTTTCAGGTCATCTTTTTGTTAGTTTCCATATATGAAGGAAAATACAATATTTGTCCTTTTGTGTCTGTGTCTGGTTTATTTTGCTTGACATGATGACCTATAGTTTCATCCATTTTTCCTGCAAATGATGTGACTTTTCACTCTTCTTTATGGTTCATTAAGTTTCCATCATATTTATATACCATATATTCTTTGTCCATTCATCTGTTGACAGGCACCTAGGCTGATCCCATAACTTGGCTATTGTGACAGTGCCACAATAAAGATAGGTATGCAGGAGTTTCTTTTATATGCTGGTTTCATTTCCTTTGGGTATACACTCAGGAGTGCTATAAATGGATCATATCACAGTTGTATTTTTGGTGTTGTTGTTTTTGTTTTGTTTTGTTTTGTTTTGTTTTTATTAACCTCCATAGTCTTTACTCTAGCTGGATATATCCAAGATAAAAGTCAAAAATTCAACTCTCAAGGAGGAAGAAGAGAATGAATAAGGGCGCCAACTAGTGGTCTCAACCACAAACAGACTAAATGGGCAAATGATAAAAGAGGAAAACAAGAAATTATCAGAGGGCTAAATGCAATATAGTATTTCAAGCCATAGTGCCTTTAGTATTAGATCATTTAAAACATTTAAGAAACAAAAAAATCCCTTTCTAATCAAATAATCTATTGCTGGTGGCATTGCAAATTGGAATAATCCTTTCAGTAAAACAATTCATAATATGTTTTAAGAGCCATGAAAAGTTTCTGTCCTTTGACTTAGTGATTCTACTTCTAGAAGCATAGCCTATAGAAACAATCCAAATATACAGAAATAAAATAGTGCAGTATACTGGTATTGCAGAAATACTATTAACAGAAAAAAAATTGAAATCACCTAAATATTCATTAATAGACCAATCAATAAGTAAATAATGGTCTATCTTAGAATTCAAAAATTTTTTTTTAAAAAAATAGAATGGTGACAATGATAGAAATGTTTGTTTTGGAATGGAACCATTGGTGGTCATTTCTCTTATGTTTTCCAAAGTTTTTTCTAACTACTGGTGTAATTGACAAAAAATAGCAAACAGAACTTGAAATAATAATTACAGCTATTTACATTGGGCTTCCTTATCCATATGGTATGCACTTTGGACTACTCTACATACTTTAAGCTTCACAATAACACTGTAAAGTCAGGACCCATGTTCCCCCCTCTTTACAACTGAGAAACTGGAGGTGCAAGGAGTACGATTTCTTTACCCTAGACTCAGCTAGGACACGGCAACAATGCCTGATGTCTGACTGTAAAGGCCAATATTTAAACCACTGGGCAAATGAGAAAAGAATAAATGAGAGACGTGAGACGAGGATAGCAAATAAAATTTCATCAGAGGAATGAGCATTTAAGGTAATTGCTCAGAAAATCACATTTGAAGGGAGAAATTGATGCAGCTAATGAATTCAAAAGCAAGAGTCCACAGCCTTCCCAATTCCTCAGGGATCCTGGAACCTTGTCTTAATGATTAGACAACTAACAATTCAAGAGATGAATTTTTTAGGGTCAATTCCTCTATGCCCCCAAACAACGACCTTTATGTACAGGCTTTTTTTGTGCCTGGTGACAAAGGGTGGGAGAATCTACTGGTCATTGGGATCTCTCTGTCTCCTAGCAATTGCCAGGTCCACATGGTCTCTTTCTTTCTTTCTTTCTTTCTTTCTTTCTTTCTTTCTTTCTTTCTTTCTTTCTTTCTTTCTTTCTTTCTTTCTTTTTAGGTACCAGCATTGAAATTAGCGGGGACTGCACCATTGAGCAACACCCCCATCCCTTTTTATTTCTGATTTTGAGACAGGGTATTGCTAAGTTGCCCAGGCTGGCCTTAAATTTGTGATCCTTCATTGGGCTTCCTTATCCATATGGCCCATCTCACCCCCCTAGTCTCTGTGATTATAGGCTTGGGCCACTGCACTTAGCCCACATGTTTGTTCTCCCTACCCATCCTAATGGGTTGTGACAGTCCATCAAATGGCCACAAACATATAGTGAAGCAGTATTGGGTGGAAGAGATTTCCAAGGTAAACTTAAAAAATAAATGCTTTAAAAACTCCTCTGATGAGTCATACCACAGTACTGGAGACCAAATTCTGTGAGTAAGAATTCTGTCTCAAAAAATAATGAGTTTTCATATATGCGAATAACACTTTGGGTTGCTGACCTCCACTTGCAGAAATGAAACTGTTCTGCATAGAGAGTCATCAGCAATTCAGCTCTGATTTCTCTCTACTTTTTGAAGACTCTTTTCCCTCATCCGGGGTCAATTTGTGCAGGGCCAGAGTAACATCCTGCATTTTTAAGGAGCTTTCCAAATCACATCTGTTGCACAATGTCAAGCTGCCTGTATTACTTTTATTTAATTTTGGAAGGAAAGTTTAAAGCTTATAATTCAATGTTTAATTTTAAGTTCTCCTACATACACTCTGTTGTTCCAATGAAATGCCGTATGTCACATGCACATATGTCACATAAACTTGTATTTCACAGAAAGTTTGATGTGCTTGTGTCCACATGCTGATCAAAATTTCCTCTGATATGCTCTCTCTAGCTTTAATCATAGCACATTAATTCAATTGAACTTAGACTTGTAAGGAACTAAAATATTTCCAAGCAAAAGAGCTTCATAGTGTTTAGATTAGCTATCTCAACAGGGTTAAGATGGAAGTTCTAGGATCATTTATAAATATAATGCAATCATAATAAAAATATAAAGGTCTCTTTCTGAAGGTAAGAAAGTGATGTTAAAGTTCATATAGAAAAATAAATATGCAAGAATTAGTAGGAAAACACTGAAAAGGAAGAACTATGAAATCAATGAGCCCTCCCAAAAAGTAAAGCATACTCTAAAATCTCTATAATTAAAACAGTGTGGTATTGGCATATAAATAAATGAACAAGTGAGTGAAATAGAACAAAAAGTCTAAAATTTAATTATATAAGAGCTCTAGAGTATGATAAAAAGGTCATTTCGAATTACTAGAGCAAAGATGGACTTTTAGATAGATGGCATTGCTATAACTTGTTAGCCATTTGCAAAAAAAAAACAAACATGAACTTAGATTCATTCCTCACACCCCACATGCACCACACCCCACATGGATCAAAGAATGGAATGGAAGGAATGAAACCATAGAAGTACAAGAATAAGGGGTTGGGTTGGGGCTCAGCCGTAGCACACTTGCCTGGCATGAGTGAGGCACTGGGTTCAATTCTCAGCACCACATGTAAATAAATAAAATGAAGGTCTATCAACAACTCTCTCTCTCTCTCTCTCTCTCTATATATATATATATATATATATATATATATATATATATATTTTTTTTTTTTTTAAGAAGTGCAAGAATAAAACAGGAATTTCTTCCTCTATAGTATGAACATCAGGCAAGATTTTCTAACCATAACTCAAAAATCCAAATATAATAAAAGACTGATAAATTGGACTAAATCTGAAATGTTTTGATTGAGAAAAATACAAAATCAACAAAGTCAAAAGACAAAATTCAAATAGTAAGTATCTACAATACATATCACAGATAGTTAATATCCCTGAAGAATTTTGAGAGATTGAGAAGAAGAAAGACCAAGCAAGATTCAATTAAAAAACAGAAAAATGTTATAAAAATTAAACAATATGACAATATATTCAACTTTCCTTATACTTAAATAGGCAAAAAATAAAACTACACTAACATACCATTTTTTATCTATCAGAGAGGGAAAAATTCAAAGCTTGACAAGTATCTTCTTTGGGCAGAGCCTGGGGGAGTGACAGGTCACACCATCCCACAGTGCTGGGGAAAATACAAAATGGTGAACTCAAAGAAGGGAAGTTGGCAATATGTAACATAGCTGCACATCATTTATCTTTCAACAAAGCCAGGAACCTCACATCTATACGTTGACCTTTAAGAAACTCCTACAACAATACAAAAATACAGAAGCATGAAGTTATTCATTATTTGTAATTGCAAATTATTATTATTGGCAATTACTTAAATACTCAAGAGGGAATTGGTTAAATCCTATGGCACATACACACAATGGAGTACAATGCAACTAAACACAAGAAAAAACTAATGAAGGAAGATCTTCATGAACTGATAAGGAGTGATTTCTAAGCCATGTGGTTAATTGAAAAAAGGAAAGTGCAAAAAAAGCTTATATAGCACATTCCCTTTTTGTGTATGAAACAAGGAGAAATAAGAAAACATACAGGTATCTGTTAATTTTTGCAAATACACACACACATATTTTCACTCATAGGTCAACCATGAAACAATGGAATTGTTACCTACAGGTAATGAAGGAAATAGGGTATAAAGGTTATAGGAAAGAATGAAATGTCTATGAGTAAATAGTTTTATGTAAATATGACTTACGTAAAATGTGCCAATAATAAATTTAAATTTAAATTAAATCAAGTATTGGGGGGGGGACCTAAAACTTAATGCAAACAGAAAAATAATGATATCATGACATTACAAATGAAAATCAAAACCACAAAGACGTATAACATACTAATATAGAGAACCTTCTAACATAGTACTTTGATTATACACTCCCAGTCAAGAGGGAAAAACTGTTAAAAATGATTTGAACTTCCTCAAGACTTGGGTTTATAATATAGTGGCATAGGAAAAGAAATTCTTAAACTATTATATGTGTATCATAAGGCTAAGCAAAAGAGTAGATATGATGACATTGTTAGCAGCCAAAATTCTCTCCCCTGGAGAAGGAAGATACTGTGGTTCTGTTTCTCCTTCTCTCTACTGGAGAAGGAAGATATGGAAGCACAGACTAAAGAGAGGTAGAGAAGAACCCCGTGGGATTGGATTGAAATTGGAGGTATCAATATAAACTCATGATTTCACATGATAAAAATATGTCCTGTTACTGTGTACCAAAAAAAAAAAAAAAACTAAGAGCAATTTGCACATCTAGTGGCCAGTTATTTGGTTTTAAAATATGAAGACTGCAGCAAAAATTTGAACATCAGAATAAATTTGTACTTCAGAATAAATAAGTAAATAAATGCAATGGACATTTAAATAAATTTAAGTAAATGACTCATGAACTATGAGTCTATACTTTGAGAAATAGGTAGGTAGGTAGAAAGATGACAGATGGATGTGAAAAGACAGCTCATTCATTCCACTCTTTCATCTGGGATAATTTGAGCATTCAAATAAATATGAATTATACTAGACTGTAATCCATTGACTAAAACAGGTATCATGAGTCCATACTGATGATAGATAACTAGACAGAAAAATAAGCAGTAGATAGATAGAATTCATACAGTTCATTAATTTTGAAGAATAGTGATATTTTTTTAACTGCATCACTCTACCATCTGATAAGTTATACAGAGTGACAGAGTTCAAAAACACTATTTTGAATCCATCACAGTAAAGATTGTTTCAATAGGTACTAAATCTGAGAGGCAGAAGAGGAAGTTGAATGGGAAACAGGATATTTACATGGTCTTAATATGTCTCCTCACAGAATGGGTAGTTAGTAGCACAGGGGAAAACAGTAATCATACAGTGGAGAAAATGAATCACAACTGTGTAATCAAAAGTTACTTCAGAAATTAGGAGCAGATGGGGTCTATGTTCCTCCAGAGTACCTAACCCAAGAAGGACACAATATCAGTTTTGTGGTATTTTTGCCATCAATGTATAACCTGAAACTAATTATAAAGAAACATCAGATAAATCCAAATTGAAAAATGGTCTATAAAATAACTTTCCTGTTTCCTTCAAAAATTCCAATGTTAGATAAGATAAAGAAAAGCTGAGAAACAATTTCCAAATTAAAGGTGAATACAGAAACATAAATTGAACATCATTACCTAATCTTGGACTGTAACCTGAATTGGAAAGGAAAAAAAAAATGGAGCATAAAAGCTCATTACTGGAACAATGGACAAAATTGAAATACGTATTTGATAAAGTATGTGTTATATATATGTTAAATTTTTGAATTTTATAACTAATCTGGTTACACAAAGGAAGATCTTTGTTCTCAGGAGGAACACACTGAAATACAAAGCACGGTAATACCAAACCTCTTCTAAAAATGTGTCTGTTCTGTGGGTATGTGCCTATAGAGAGAAAGAACAAGAACAAAAGTCATAACACATCAAGACAATTGTTGAATTTGAGCAAAGGGTGAATGGAAATTCTCTGAATTATTCTCTGAATATATTCATATATAGAGAGAGATTCATATTCATATATATATATATATATATGAATATTCATTCAGTCATATAGATTCATATATATATGAATCTATATGACTGAATGGATCAAGAGCTTCCCTCCCATTCTTCTCCTCCTCATTCACTTTGGGCAATTCTCTTAAATGAAAAATAACATTCCATATTCCTATTCTCATCTTCACCTTTGCCTAGATAAATCTCTTCCTTCCCTGATGCATGTATATGATGTTTTATCTTACGGTTTTATTATTTTGAGGTGGTAAGAAGTCAGAATTTTCCTTCCCAGTTGACAAATGAAAAACAGAAACAAGAGCGGAAAACCGGAAGTGCAGGTATAAGAATAGCTTTGCCAGAAATTGGGCAAGGACGAGGGAGGCCTGGTGTGGGTTTTATCCCAGGGCTCAGCCGCCAGCTGGAGGCGTCAGAGACGGATGGTGGCTTGGAGTAGGGTGTGAGCCCAAGAAGAAGTTAGGCACAGGACGTTTCTGAGCAGCCCTGTTGCTGAGACATGCTTCCCCACCCCCTGCACTGAACCAGGGCCCAAGGATTCCATCCAAGAGGCAGTATCTGCCTCAGTTTTTTTGTCTATTATTCTGACCTAGAGAACATCCTCCGCACCATCCCCCCTTGCCCTAACAAGGCCACAGAATAATCATTATAATGATTTTTTTCCATTCTTCCTAGACTCATTTCCATTTAGTTAAAAATGCACTTCCCTAATGATTCATTTATCAGCCTACTCCTGTATTTAATCATGACTTACCACCCCCCTCAAACTATTTGAAATTAATTGTTAGCCAACAAGGCCCAGGCTTCCCATACCCCTACCTTATTGCTTGGCACACCATCGCCTTAAGTTATAGCAATAATTAAACTGTGCTTTAATTAAGTAAGCCCTACTCTCCTCTTGTAACGATCCCACTCAGGCAATTTCCTTCAAGTAATTTCCTTCATTTCGATATTATTATTCATGCCTACTGGGGTTTGAGGAATATATATGCAGAAACAGGCTGAGATTGTGTGTTGTCTCTGGGTGTTGAATAACTACCTTGGCAACCTTTGTAATTTCTACAACTCTATAAAATCTAGCTTCTTGTTTTCTCCTTCTCGAATCTCTCCTTCTGGGGAAAATAGGAAAGCAAGCTCTTCTACCATTTTCCAACTCAAAGGCAATCAGCATAGAAATCTCCAGACCCAGGGAAGAATTGATATTTATAGCTCTTGCTATTATTCACATCAGAAAACATCGCAGACTGCAGAATACAAGTTTGGAGCGCCTTCGACGAAGCATCATATTGTGAAATTCCTCAGATCCCTATCAAATAACAGAAAATATAAGGAGCTCAGTGTAATTCTGCTCCCTGTCAGCCCTGAAAACAGAAAGTGCTGTTATGTTTTCCATACCTAAATCAATAGCATCAGGGACCTCTTTTTCAGAACTTCGTACCTCTGAATGTAGATAGATATGGATACATCCAGACCACAGTCTGGGCATCTTGGCTCCACATACCAGAGACCCAATCCAGTAACACAGGGACTGAGGGTGCCACCCATGCTGGTTTATCTGAGACTGAGTGAATTCCAGGACCTAAGACTGTCAGTGCAGAATAATCTAGAAGAAAAATCAGGGCAGTTATTTTCCTTAAAGGCAAAGGAGTCCCTAAGGAAAGGCCACACACTGCGGCCAAAGAAATCTAGTAGCTAGGGCTGTAATTGAAATGTCACTGACAGAGACTTATATGAAATGATTTGGGCCTTCCAGTCCTATAGTTGAGCTCCAAATACAGAAAATTCCTTTCTCTCCATTTGGGGAGTGGGTCCTTCTCAAGTGGACAGCAGCAGCCCTGTTCTCAGGGGCCTGTTGGGCCTGACTGAAGGGCAGGAAGTAACTGGATTAGATTCCAATTCCCAGCACCCCAGAGGAGCGTCAGAAAGACGTATAAGAGGGTGAAAAGGGTATAAGTTTGAGGAAATCAGGTTGGAGGAATGACACAGAGCTTCAAACCCATAAGGACTCAGGAAAGCTGAGCAAAAAGCAGAACGATAATCAAAATGAACATATGAACCCGTGAATTGCAAACTTGATTTTAAAGAATTAAAGTCACCTTCTTATCTACCTCTTGGAGAAACTTAAATGAGTAAATCCATTAAAAGTGCCTAGAATCATGCCAGGCATGCAGTAAAGCTTCATAAATGTTAGCTGTTACTTGTATTACATAACAAGCACCTTAAATTCTTTAAAATCAAGTTCATGAGAAAAGAGGCAACGAAATACCCCCCAACAGCACACAAAAACTAATGAAGGGAGCAGGTAATCTCCAGAGTTTGTGATCTTAATCATTGCAACATAAGCTATTCTTCTTCTGTTAAAATGCAGGTTCCCAGGCCTAACCTAATTTAATAAGTTTGGAGTGAGACTTGGGGATATGCATTTTTAACAACAACCTGAATGATTGCGATGCAGCATTCAGCAATATCTAAGGGATCAGAGGAAGTCCTTGATCTGACAGGCAGGGGATCCTGGACATTAAGCTCACAGCAAGTTCTAATCCTGTACCCCAATGACTGATCTGCACACCCTGGCAAAGGACTCTTCTATTCCTAACAGTGACTATAAGTGGGGCAGGACTGAGGGTGAATGATCTTAAATAGGATTGGCAGAGGTATGGGCTAGCAACACCTCCTCCTTTTGGCAGACCAGTGGATTTGCTTAAGAAGAAATTGAAAGATGGGAGCACTGAGGTGCATGGCCAAACATGAACTCCTAAACTTCTGAAGTGACCCAGGACTGTGACTGGTAACCCTTGGAGATGAAGTAGTTCTCTGAACTGAAAAGCTGTGATAGCATGTGTGAGCGTCTGGAGCTCAATAAGAAAAAGTTGGCACGTCTATCATTGATTTTCAGTTGAACAGAAGCAGCCCCAAAGCCACCTGGTTAGGCCAGACGTGGTCTGAGCAGTCCAATATAGAGGAAAAAAATAAAAAGGAAAATATGTGTTTCTTTCTGTCTTCTTGGGAAGATAGGAGGTTCAGAAAAACAGATTCTCTGCCTGTGTCTAACCAAGGCAGACTCCATTCCCTGGTTCTTTCTTTCCCAACTTTAGCAATTCAAGATGGCTGTGCTTTAAACAGTTGATGGTAGTCCCCAGGGAGTATGTGGTGATGAAATGCATTTGTGTGTGTGAGAGAAAGAAAGAGAGAAGGAGGGACAGAGGGAGGAAGACATAGGAAGAGAGGCACATAATAACTTGTTCAAGGCCTCCTTCACTCTGGGTGTTGATGTAAGTACAGTTCGGCCTGTTTTCTTTCCCAGAAGTAATTACAGTGATGTATTTCAACGTCTCTTTAAAGTGCCTCGTTCTGGAAGCTGAAAGGCTCCAGCTAACGTGAGCAGAGCCTATTATCTTTCCTCAATCTACTGGTGAGCTACCTCCTTGGAGAATTGATAGGCTTTTGTTTCTTTCTCCTGCCCTTGCTGGTGGAGATTTTTTAGATAATACCACCATACCAGACAAGCTGCTGTTCCTGATCAAAAATCCCCAGATTCTGAGCAGGAGCATTCACTGTCTGTTTGCATAGGGTAAGATAATAAAGTGAAATTCACATTCTGACCATGCTCTTTCTTCTCAGAACCGGCTCCGTACCTAACTCTCCCTACTGGGCTCCCCAACACCACCATCCTTTTTTCTTTGTGATTTGTGAATGGGGAAAAAAAGAAAAAAAAGGAAAAGAAGAACAATTAGGAACATCATTTTAAGGTGTGTACATCTGGTGAAAAACCTTTTAAGTGATATTTAGAAGGGTTGGATCCACACAATTCCTTATGCCCCATGCTGGTCTGGCCCAGATTTCTCCTTTCAATGACATCTATTCTTCAGTTTGGCCATTGTGTTCTGGTCTCTTCTCAAATGGCAATACCTAGGGAATAAAACATTTCCTTTCTTTTTTTTCTGTATTTTTTAAGAGCAATTCCCCTAGTCCTTTTATTAAACTGCAGAAAAGAAATTTGTTCTCATCAATGGCTCTACTTGACTAAAACTAACCACAGGCAATTGTATGAACAGATCTTACAGCTGATGGCCTGGGAACATTTCATCCATTATAGGGAAGCCTCTGTCTACAAATCCTCACTGCACAGAAACCCAAACTTTCAAACAGATTACAATAAACTTATAGGAATCCCTTTTAGTAAGGAATTCAAGAAAATCAAGATTGATTCCTTCAGGTAGTTGCTTATAGATCATTCATTATAACTGAAATGGGTGGCAAATCTATTGGAAAATAAAAATTAATTTGGATAGAAATAAAGTCAACCTGTGAGAAAAAACAAAAATTTAAATCTCTCAGAAATGTGAATAAGCCTTTTGACTATAGTGAAAGCCGATCCTAAAGTAGCATATCATGTACAGAAATTTAAACCATTCCTGTTGTTTTTAAAGCTATAAGCTGATGAGTTTGATTGACTGTATGATGACATCAGAGGCACATCTGTAAGAATAAGAAAAAAATTAACATGACCATCTTATCATTACATTCTAATGAAGACACAAATGAGAATTAGCTCATTATTACATGGAAGGGGAAAGAATATTCTTTTTGTTTGGAAAAAAAGGCAGCCATAGAAAGAACCAGGCAAATATTCCGTAATTTTTTCTCTTTCTCTTCAATTCTGGTAACATAATAAATAAAGAATAACATGTCATTGTTCTAGTTTGTATTTTTCTAACTTTCAAGAAAAGCATATGATAATGTGTCTTCATCATTCAGCTTTTCTCCCCTGTAAATGGCACCAAGTTATCATTATGGTCGCTTTGATTTGTTTGCTTATAGAAGCAAATCTATATAATAGATATCCATTTGATACGTTTATATGATAGATATAGCTATCTAATGCAGTACTACTGTAAGCCACATATGATTATTGAGAACTTGAACTGTGGTTAGTTAAAATTGATATGCTGTAAGTTTAAAATAGATACTGGGTTTCAAAAATAATACAAAATGAGGAATGGTAAATATTAATAATTTTACATTAAATATATGTAGAAATGGTAATATTAAGGATATATTGAGTTAAATAAAATGTTATTAAAATTAACACCCCTTGATTCTTTTTTGCATGTGTTTGATTGCTAGAAAATATTTTAAAGCTACCTTTTTTGTTCTTTTATAAAAAGATTTTTTAAAATACATATATGGTGAGAAAAATGGCAGAATTAGAAGTTTCAGACCTTTATTTCTCTCACAGAAACACCAGTTCAACAATATACAGATACAATATACAATATACCAATTTCCTTTGTGAGAAATCCAGAAAACTCTTAAGAAGTTCCTTTACCCCAGACAAGCACAAAGCCAGCAGCCAGTGTGGTATCCACTCAACATGGTCCCTTTCCCCAGCTCAGCACAGTGTGACAGAGAAAACCCACAACTGTGGTCTTCTCCCAAGGGAGGAAAAGAGACTGAAACATATACCCAATGTGCAGATTTGGGGGCGGTTACCCAGAGGACTTGCTTCTGCTTCTTAAACAGGAAAGGGATCCAGGAAGTCACTGAGAATAAAGGTGAAGTTTGAACTAGCACACATTTAATTGACATAGTGCTTCTTCCCCCCATACCAGCACAGAAAGAACAGAAGAAAACCCCAACTCCCAGCTTCTGGGAGTTGAAAAAAAGAAAAAAACTTGGAGTGTAAACCTGATGTACCTGCTTTTTGAAGGACTAACTTCTATTTCTTCTACTTGAAGCTCTAATAGGAGCTGGCATACTCTAAAAGGTTGGGGGCTGCTGAAAACAAAAGAGAGCTGGTCATCTTGTGGAAGACCCAGAGAAATTGCAATACTACAACTACATATGAGTAGTTACAAGAAACTAGAAGCTCCTGATTTTAAAAAATCAGAAAATTCCCCTAATTGAGAATTGACATGCACAGAGCCAGAGAACACAAATTCACTGAAAAAGTTTGAGAAATCCCTAGAATCTCTAGCTGGGCTGATTGATGAAGATCTTTCCCTGTATGAAGTAGTCCATATAGACTGGGAGAGGTGGTTGCTTTACCAGGCACATAAAGAAACAAGAAAACATTGCCAATCAAGGGAACAAAAGAACTCTGCAGAAACTAACCCTTAACAAATGAAGGTATAAATTACCTGACAAATAATTCAATATAACCCCAAAAAAGTGATTATTGAGCACAGCAAAAATAGTGTATAAACAAAATAAGAATATCAACAGAAATAAAAATATTTATTAAAAAAATAATCAGGGCTGGGGTTGTAGCTCAATGGTAGAACACTTGCCTCACACACATGAGGCACTGGATTAGATCCTCAGCATCACATAAAAATATATAAATAAAGATATTGGGTCCATCTACAACTAAAAATTTTTTTAAAAAATTAAAAAAAAAGAATGAAACAGTTGAAGTTGAAAATTTTACTGGAAAGTTTCAATAGAAGACTTGATAAAGCAGAAGAAAGATTCAAGGAATAAGTCATTGGAAATGACAAAGTCAGAGGAGCAAAATGAATAAGAATTGGGAAAAAAAAGTAAAATAAAGACTAAGAAACTGATGGAACCTCATCGGAAGGGTCAATATGTACATAAAACGAAAAGAGGAAGGAAGAGGCAGAAAGTTATATGAAGTAATAATGGATGGAAATTCCCAAGTTAGGGAAAGTAAATGGACATCCAGATTCCAGAATCTTAAAGGACTTCAACCAGAATGACACCCAATAAAGTCCACATTAATGACACATTATAGTCAAACATTAAAGATAAATAGAGAATTTTGTGAATAATAAGAGTGACTCATCATGTAAAAGAACACCTATATAAGACACTGACAAATTTTTTAAACAGAAATTCTGTAGACAAGAAGGGAGTGGAATGATATATTCAAAATGATAATGGAAAATAACTGCCAATCAAGAATACTAGTCTTTAATGATTAAAAGAAAACACTACTCTTGTATTACTAATACTAAGAAGCATGGCAAAGGTTTCCTCAGAATTAAAGTAGAAAGAAAGACTTCCCCAAAAAAACAAAAGCTGAGAGAATCCATTACCATTACATTTGTCTTATGAGAAATGCTAAAAGGAATCATTTAAGTTGAGATGAAGGAAACCTAGACAGCAATATGAAAGCATAAAGATCCCTGGCAGATCTTTATTCATATAGACAAATACAGAATACTGTAAATATCAGTAACAGTAATACAAAATGCTGTTACTGCCTTAAAATAGATTGTAAAGACTACAAACTATTTTATGCAAGTCCTAAGGTAACCCAAATGAAAATACCTATAGAAGATTCATAAAAGAAAATGAGGAAAGATCAAATTGTATTACTACAAAAAATCAATAGAAAACAATAAGAATGAAAAAAGAGAGACAAAAGACCTACAAAGCAGACCGAAAATAATTGACAAAATGGCAATAGTAAGTTTTTTCCCTAACAGTAATCAAATTAAATATAAATGGATTAAACTGTTCAGTCTAAAGACATAGAATGGACAAATGGATTGAAAAATAAAAGACAAGGTACAACTGTATGCCATTTACAAAATATTCACCCAAGAGTTAAGAAATCCTACAGGCTACAAGTGAATGAATTGAAAAAGATATCCCATGCAAACGGCAAGCAAAGATAGCAGGGATGGCTGAACTTCTACTGGACAAAATAAATCAAAAGCTGTCACAAGAAACAAAGAAAGATGATAAAAGGTTCAATTCACTAGGAAGATATAAATATGTATGTGCCCAACATCAGAGCACCCAAACAGATGAAGTAAACATTGACAACTGAAGGGAGAAATATATGGCAGCACAATAACGGTAGATTTCAATGGTCCACTTTCAATAACTTCCAGACAGAAGGTGAATAAGGAAACAGAGCAGGTAAACAATATTATAGACCAAGTGAACCTAACAGGAGTACACAGAACATTCTACCCAAAAGCAGCAAAATGCACACCCAGTAAATTATCTAGGATAGACCACATACTGGGCCACACGACAAGTTTTAACAAGGTCAAGAAAATTGATATAATACCAAACTTATTTTCTGACCTGAGAGGATCAACACAAGACACTAATAATACAGGGAAAATTAGAAATTTTGTAAGTATATTGAAATTCAGCCATACACCCTTGGGTAACCAATGTATTAAAGAAGAAATCAAAAGGAAAATTAGAAACTATCTTGAGACAAATGAAAACAAAAACACAACATACCAAAACTGATGAGATGCAGAAAAATCTGTACTAAGAAGGAATTTTTATGGAGATAAATATCTACATTAAAAATGAATAAATATCTCAAATAAATATCTCAAATAAACAACTTCATTTTATGCCTCAAAGAACTAGAAAACTAAGAATGAACTAAGACTAAGTTAGCAGAAGAAAGGAAATAATTAGATCCAAAGAGAAATAAATGAAATAGCAAGAAAAACAATTCAAGGAAACAAATAAGGTTTTTTTGGAGGGGTGGGGGACAACATAATTACTTTACCCTTTGGCTAAAGTAACCATGAAAAAAGAGGAAATTACTCAAATAAATAAAATCAGAAATGAAAAAGGAAGCATTAAAATCATGCTACAAAAATGAGAAGAAATATTTAAAAATACTGTTTGATTATACACCAACAAATTGGATAACCTGGAAGAAATAATAAATTCCTAGAAACTTGCAATCTACCAAGACTGAATCATGAAGAAATAGAAAATTGAAACAGGCCTTCTAACTAATAAGAAGATTGAATCAGTAACCAAAAACCTTTCAATAAAGAAAATCCCAGCACCAGATGGCTTCACTGAAGAACCCCACCAAGCATTCAAAGAAGAATTAATGCCAATACTTCTTAAACTCTTCCAACAAAATTGAAGAGTAGGGAACACTTCCAAACTCATTTTATGAAGCCAGCATTACCCTGACGCCAAAACCACACTGAAGGAAAAGAGAGAGAACAGGCCAATATCCCCTGATGAATATAGATGTAAAAATCTTCAACAAAATATCAGCAAACCAAATTCAACCACACATTAAAAGGATAGCACATTATGTCTAGGTGGGATTTATCCCAAAGATGCAAGGATGACTCAACATATAAAAATCAATATACACCACATTAAAGGGTAAACAGATATCCTATGATCATTTCAGCACTGGCAGAAGAAGCATTTGCCCCTACTTGACACCCCTGCGTAATGAGAACACTCAACAAGCTAAGACTATAGGAAATCACCTCGACATTATAAATACCACATATGAAGGCTCACTTTAACATAATTCTCTACAGTGAAAAACTGAAAACTTTTCCTCTAAAACCAAGAACAAGGTAAGGATGCCTACTCTTGTCATGTCTGTTCAATACAGTACTAGAAATCCCACCTATGGAAATTAGGCAAGAAAAAGAAATAAAAGGTATCCCTATCAGAAAGGAAGAAGTGAAATTAACTGAAGATATCATGATCTTATATATAAGATCACACACACACACACACACACACAAAAACCCACGTACACACAACCTTATTAGAACTAATGATTAAATTTAGCAAAGTTTGGAGTGCACAAAAGCAACATCCCAAAATCTGCTGCATTGTTCTACACAAGCAATGAACAATTTGAAAATGAAATAAAGAAAACAATCCCATTTACCACCACAGCATCAAAAGAACAAAATACTTAGAAATAAACTTTACCAAGGAAGCAAAAGCTTTGTATACTAAAAACTATAAAACATTGCTGAAAGAAATCCAAGAAAACACAAATAAATGAAAAGACGCTGTGTTCATGGATTGGAAGACTTTATATTGTAAAACATCTATATTGAATCTACAAATTCAATAAAGTCCGGAGCATAATCCTAATGGTATTTATTTTTGCAGGAATAGGAAAAAAATCCTAAATTTCATATGGAATCACAAAAGATTTGAATTACCAAAATATTCTTCGGAAAGAAGATCAAAGCTGAAGGTAACACATGTCAAATCATATCACGAAGCTATAGCAATCAAAACAGTGTAGTGCCAGTGTAAAGACAGAAAACAGGACAGTGTTAGGAGCCCAGAAATAAATCTAAGAATTCATAGTTAAATGATCTTCCACAATGGTGCCAAGATAGTCTCTGAACATACACATCCTATCTTACCATATACAAATATTTACTCCAAACGGATTAAGGATTTAAATGTATAGCTTGAAATTATTAATCTCCTAGAAGAAAACATCGAGGAAAATCTTTGGGGGTGGGGGGCACTTACTGGGGATTGAACCCAGAACCCAGAGGCATTTTACCACTGAGTCACATCAATAGTCCTTTTTATATTTTATTTTGACACAGGCTCTCATTAAGTTGCTTGGGGTCTGGCTAAATCAATGAGGTTGGCTTTGAACTTGGGATCTTCATGCCTTAGCCTCCCAGGTTGCTAGGATCACATGTGTGTGCCATAGTGCCTGGCCCAAGGGTACAAAATTTCAGTCATACAACATGAAAAAGTTCTAGCGATCTGCCATACAACAATATGCACATAGTTGGCAATGCTTTTGATACTGTAAAATAATAAGAAATTTATGTGTATTGAGTACTTGTAACTGTACATTTCTTGGCATCTTTTGATTTTAAGGTTAATTGTCTCCTGTAAGCAGCTGGGCTTAGCTACCTTTCCACAGTTTCCAGCTAGCTGCCTCCTCCTCCCTGTGGCCAGTTCAGATGTCATCTTATACAACTACCTGTTGACTACCTTCCTAAGGACATATAAATATAACCTACAAACTCATCCCACTGCCACACCACCCCACATACGCTGTGTAGGTATGCTACAATGACCACCCCTCTGTCACAGCAAGGCCCCTCAGAACTTATGTCCTCTTTCTCTAACCCCACCTACTAAACACCTCATGAGAAAACTGCGTGAACCCCAGTAAAGGCTCTGGCCCACAGAGCCTCTTATTCCCCACCTGGTTGGGCACAGGTCCACATTGACACCCTTCCTAGCTAGTGGATTAGTACCATGTTGCTTCTGCAATCTCCTGTGATTTGTTGCAGTGCTTTCCCTGGGTCTTCCTTGACCAACACATTCAAACCCATCTTCTTTCCCAGTCAAGTTCTCCTAGAGAATGAGCACCTCAAGAGGAATAAATGAGACTCAGGTGAGACAAGATCCACAAGGGCATCTGCCAGTATAAACAAGTGTCCTGTGAGAGGACACCTAATCACAAGCCAAACACCAAGATACTGGGCCAAACACCATGATATCAAGATAAAGAAGTATCTTGTAAGAGGCATACTGTAAAAATCCACAACCAGATCCTTGGTGTTCCAATCAGGGTGGGGCTCCAAGGAGAGACCTCAAAACTGAAATTAGAGGAAAAAATCACAATAAAATATATTTGGTCTCTGCCCCTGGTTCATGACATAGAGCTCCTTTTAAAAACACTTCTAGAAGTTGGGGGATGTAGTTCAGTGGTAGAGTGCTTGCCCTGTGTTCAATCCCCAGCACCACGAAGAAGAAGAAGAAGAAAGAAAGGAAGGAAAAGAAGAGAAAAGAAAAACACTTATACATAGGGGCACTAGAAGAATCTTTTGTTCCAATATTTGGCCTCTGAGTCTAGTTCCTAAAAGGGAGCTCCTAAGACCTCTGTAGTTTCCTGAGTGATAGGATTATCTAACACAGAGCTCCTAAATCCCTTGGAATTTCCTGGGTGGTAAGGCCACTCTTGGTTGTCTCCTCTATACCTGTAGGACATGGGCTGATTGCCAGGAGAATCGAAGTACTTTCAGCTCTACCTCCTGACCTCCTGGGAGGGGTTGAAGGTTAAATTGATCAAGAGTAGCCAATGATGTAGTCAATCATAACTGCATAATGAAGCCTCCACAAATATCTAAAAGGACAGAGTTTGAAGAGTTTCGGACTTTCCAGGAGCACAGTTCACCCTGAGAGGGTATAAAACTTCCCAGCCCTTTCCCACATCTCTCCCCTACTCCTGTCTTCCATCTGATTGTTCATTTTATCCTTCATTATATTTTTTAATAACAAACTGTTAAACATAAGTGTTTCCTTGAGCGCTGTGACACTCTAAAAAATTAATTGAACCTGAGAGGAGGATTGTGGGAACTCAAGACTTAAGGCTGATTGGTCAAACAGCAGTATGGGTTACAACTTAGTAGTTACAGTGATTTACATCTGAAGTGGGGGCTTTTGTGTGAGCCACCAACTTGTGGGATCTGGTGCCCACCCTAGGTAAGTGGTGTCTGAACTGAGTTAAATTATTGGACACTCAGTTGGTATCTACTGGATGAACCCCTCATAGTATTGTGTTGAGTGATATGAGTAGAGAGAAAAGAAGTTAGCTTTTTTCTCCACAATGCTGAATATTTAAAAATGTATTAAGAAGGGGCACTCACATTATATGTACTTTTATCACAATAAAAAAAAACTGGTGAGATTTGTATTAAGTTTCTACTGGACAGTGTTCCTCTATACAGTAATATTCTGTCTATCTGCAAATATTTTCTCCCACTTTGAGTCTTGCCTTTTCCCTTTTTTTAATAGTATCTCTGATGAAAAAACATAGTCCTTTCAACATCATCCTTGAAACTCTAGCCAGAGCAATTAGACAGACAAAAGATGAAAGAAATTAAAGGCATATGAATAAGAAAAGAAGAACTCAAACTATCACTATTTGCCAAGAACATGATTCTATACTTAGAGGATCTGAAAAATTCTACCAGAAAACTTCTAGAATTAATAAATGAATTCAGCAAAGTAGCAAGATATAAAATCAATACCCATAAATCAAGTGCATTTCTATGCATCAGTGATGAACCCTCTGAAAAAGAAATTAGGAAAACTACCTCATTCACAATAGCCTCAAAAAAAAAACTTGGGAATCAATCTAACAAAAGAGATGAAAGAACTATATACAATGAAAACTACAGAACACTTAAGAAAGAAATTGAAAAAAAAAACAGTTTTAAATATTGATATAGCCAAGCTTAGAAATAGTTTTTCTTTAGGCCTTATGCTCTGAAGATATTCTTTCCTGTATTCATTACTGTACAAATATTTATATATTGTTTTATTTCAATTGTTAATTTTTTCTCATGTTTAAAATTTCATTCCATTTGGAATTTTGTGCATATAAGTTATGAAGTTTGGATAGGTGCTTTTTTTCAATATTGAAAGTCAATTGTATCTGTACTATTTATTAAGCAATGCCTCCTTTCCCCCACTAATTTATAAAAGTGTAATTTATTATAAACCAAGTTGCTATGGTGGATAGGAATGTATATTTGAGTACTTTATTCTCTGTCATTGAGCTATTTGTATTTCCTAGCCCGTTGCCACAATAAATAGCTGTAGATTTATAATCACATCTTGTCTCTGGGAAGCAGCTCTCCACTTGCCTTTTTTGTTCATTTTTGTTTGCTATTTAGAACTTTTCACTTTCAGGACTAGTTCTCCAGCCGCCCTACAGAGGAATGGTGTATGTCCAAGCTCTAGACCTAAAGTGCCATGGATATGGTCCCCAGCTTGAGAGAAAATCTACATCTTCTCCTGGCCCTGGCAACTGGTCCATTTCAAGCTATAAATCCCAGGCTATTTTCCACCTCTGTTCTCTAGCATGAAGCACATCCTCACTTTCCGACTTCTCAATGTGTTCTTAGGAATGGCTTGCCTTGACAAATGGTACAGGTTTGTAACTGACTCCTAGACCACAAAGTCCCAGCCTCCCCTTACCAAACTAAACAAATGATTGCTCCATTTAAAAAAAAAAATAGATATGCACATATGCATGTGTAGGCTAGAGTCAGATTTTTTCAGGCTGATTGGAACAGAGGTAGGTTTAGATTACATCTGATGACATACAAGAAGTGCAGAAGGAGGACAAAGAGGAAACAGTTTGAATGGGTGCCTTCAGTCCTTACAGAACCACAGCCATCTCATCACTGTTCAGAACACAGCTGTGGCTCTGTGCTCCAGGCTGGCAAACAGGGAACAGATGGTCATGTGATGACTTGTCTTGTCACGGCCTCAGAGAGCTCTGCTTTACCCTTTCTTTTGGCAGGACCCAGTTCTTTTGGGTCTTTCCCTTACTTTTGCTGCTGCCAGCTACTCCACTGCGTCTCTCCGTGTCTCCTCTCCGACTCAGTTTCAGCTTACTCACCACTGGTACAGCCCCGGGCTTCTGTTCACTGCTTTGCATCTGCATTTCTCTATTCTTCACATCTATCTGCTTTTTTCCTATTCTGGCTCAAAAAAATAATAAAAAAAAAGAATCTGAAACCCTTGGTTTTTATACTATTTAGTATATGGCACCCTCTCTGGTCAAAGTTCTCTCACCCAAACATCAGAGAGACCTTTGATTTCCTGGTGCCTGGTCTGTATATCTATCTTTGCCTTTTGGGACAATCACAGATGCATGGTTCCTGGAGCTATGGCCAGGATTGCAGAAATGTCATCTAAAGCTTGACAATTCTTGTTGCCTGCAACTACATGACTCTAGGAGAACTAGCAGGTATTGTAAGTACTTGAAGCACAAGAACATACATTAATCTACTTTGTCCCAAGATCCCAGACATGGAACACATACAAAAATTTTAATTGGTATATAGTATGATTATATAATATGTGATTACATGCTACTAATAATAAGAATATAATTATAATACTAACTAATATAATATGTAAGCAATAGATTATGATTTTCAACCTATTTTAATGCACCTATGTCAGTTTCATTCACATATTCAGAGTTAAAAATAGGAACTTAATGGGTTAAGGCAATAGAAGTGGTAAGTGTGGGTGGGTAGGATTTTAACTTTTTCCTTTTTATCTTCTTTTTCTTGCTTATCTTCTTTTTCTATAATAAGCATAAAGAGAATATTTTCTCACATAAAATTTTAATGCTTTGCCTAGATAAATATATGTTGTTTATATATTTTTAAACCTTATCTTAAATTGTGCATTCTATTTATGTGGTGTTCTCTGACATAACAACTTGATTAATGGACTTAAAATTAGAGATATTAAGGACTGTTTTTATTTGATAAACTAGAGTGCAAAAATACACCAATGCTCATCTCCATTAACTATTTGTTTGGAAAGTCAGGGTATTTAAACCCCAAAACATCATGGTAGATTATCCACCTGGAAGGGACTACTTAAATGGAAATAAACTGGAGGTTTATCTTCAAATTCAAATTGATAAAAATGACAATAATGATCACTTCTACCTTATAAAACTTGGAATAATGTGTATAATAATGTTGACACTATCTTATATTTGCATATAATAAAAAGTAGAATTTTATACACTTCCTCTAACTTGCTTTCTACAGCAATCTTGTAAAGCAGACAAATAAATGGTTATTATCCACATTTTAGAGTTGCAAAACTGAGAGAGAGAGACTAAGGAAAATTGTGAGGTAGAAATAAGACTCAAAAATGTTGGATCTCGATTCAATACTTTTTTCAGAAATTAAACCCAGGAATAAAATGTAAATTATTTGCGGTTTGGAAGTACCATTATAACCCTCTTCAGTTACTTCATTTATGTGACATACATGTCACTTGACATAGAATTGCATCCCCACATATTAATTAAATTAAATTAAATCCAGACACATTTATCTTCTTTCCTTATACCAATTGTACCATAAAAAGGAAATGACACCTTGGAAGTCACCTGTCCTGACAATTTTACATTCTTATGGTGACACTTGGTTTTGCTTCTTGATACACATCTGGGACAATAGCAGCACCTACCTAAACCAAACATGCCTGACATATCCAAGTTTCTACCAGCTGGGAGAGAAGCAACATGTCACATGAAAGAACTTTAAAGTATTGAAGTTAAGATCACTATACGCCTCATGTCAAAATTTCCAAGATCCTCAAGGTTGTATCTTTAATGAGCACAAAACATGGTAATCAATACCATTTGTATTTATAAATAACAGAAAATTTTACTATAATGACTTAGTCAAATAGAGTTTAATGTTTTGTTTTTGTTTTTTCACATTTCAGAAAGTCCTGAGTTAGGCAGGCAGGCTTAGAAAGTTTCCAGAAAATACCATCGAGGAAACAGGTGATTTTTTCCCCAGTGATTTATATCATTCTGTCTACCTACTGGTCACAAAATGGCTGCTGCATTTTCAGGCATCATATCCACATTCAAGGAGAAAGGAAAACCCTCATCTGTCCCCTTCCTTGTTTCTTTTCAGATAAAGAGAAGCTTTCTTAGGAATTCTTTCAAAAGATTTCTCCTTAGGTTGGTTAGAAATGGTTACTATGGCAACTTTACTCCAGTGAGGGGCTAGGAAGTGGGTGAACAAGTATGTTATAACTAAAAGGTGGATAGGTCATAATCCATCCTTGAAGCTGGACATGTGGCTTCTACAAAGTCTCACTTTAGTTATGGTAATGGAGTGGCTACACATGAGTCAAGCATTATGTGGTGATGCCAATGGATACTGAAATCCAAAGAAAATGAGGAAATGGGGCCAGGTATTTTTAAAAGGTGGGGAAGAAGAAACTTCCATCTGTGCTTCTAGCCCTACTCCCATATATGGGATGAGCAGATTGCCTTGCCTATGTTTGAACTCAGTGGAATAGGAGAAAGATTTCTATTGGATCAATAACAACCAAATCTATTCGATCAATAACAACCAAATGTGTATGTTCATGTTTTAAAAATAAATTTCATGAGGCTGGGGATGTGGCTCAGGCGGTAACGCACTCACCTGGCATGCGCCGGGTGCTGGGTTCCATCCTCACCACCACATAAAAATAAAATAAAGATGTTGTGTCCACCAAAAACTAAAAAAAATAAATAAATATAAGAAATTCTCTCTTTCTCTTTAAAAAATAAAAATAAAATAAAATAAATAAATAAATTTCATTGCCTGAGAAAAGCTTGAGAACCCTGTAGTCTCACAAAGCACAGAGGGTTGGAAATGGACCTGTTTCAGAGGGGTGCAAATGATACTTCCAGCCAACATCATGCTACCAAGAGCCTTGGGATGATTCAAATTACTACAATCTCTAGGAGCCAGTTTCGTTATCCTTATTGACAATTAGCTTTAATGGCAAAATAAAATAATTAGGCAATAGTAAGTCTGGAGCATAGAGCTCTTCTGTAATAAAAGAAATTCCATGGTACGCAGGCAAGTCTACCAAGTCTGGAGTCTTTTCGTATGCACTGAACTGGTATGGAGATAAGTTTATGTTGAGAAGCCAGGGAAATTGCAGTCTCTGGATTCATTAGCGGAATTAACGTTCCATGTGGCCTTCAAGCTATTGCTTTACAGATTATCTGAGATAATAGAAAATGTGCTACAATAATGAATGGTATTTTAGTAACTCCTTTGCCATCAGGCACTGCAAAGACCACTAGTATTTAATACACCCCCACTCTGCGTATGTGTGTGTGCCATGTGTACATGGGCCGACTCCTTGAAAAGCATTTTGCCAGTGGCCTGCCTATATTTAACATCATCCCCTGTTCATTTTTATCAAAATTAACAGAACCATCATTTGCCTCTCAAACACTGTGTTGACTGCAGGAAACACTAAACTGAGGATTATTTCAGTGTTTCTTAATGGAGATGTTTTACAATCTTGTTCAGAATACATTCTTGTGGTGAGGAACTGACCCTACATTGTCTGGAATATATCATCCCTGTTTCCTGGCCTCTAATTACCCATAACAATCCTCAATCATTTGAATGACCCAATACTCTCTGATACATTCCCAAATTTCCCCTAAGACACCGTCAAGGCAAGACCTAATGAATATCTTAAATTTACAGGTGTCCAAAGTAAGAAGCTCAGTGTCCTGGATCATGCAATCCTCAATGGTGGAGGCAGAGAACTACAACCTCCAGAGTCAGGGGAGCTTCACATGACAACAGGTTTTTCTCTGCCATCTAACAGAGAGTTAATAATATCCTCCCTTGTGCATAATAGCTACTTAATCAATATTTGCTGAACAACTGAGAATCCAATTCAATTAAAGTCAAAGTTATGTATTAGAAGGCAGTCATCTATGACAAATGTCACCTTTAATAAACAAATAAGGAAAAGTATTTTGCATGTAGGCTCTAGCCTAAGATAATTATCGGAAGGCCCTTTATTGAATTCAGATAAGACAAAGGGCAGGGGTGTTGTGGATAAGGATGTTTGGGGTCGGGACAAAGTTGGAGCCATTTAATAAACAAGGCATCCGAGGTCCCAAAAAGCATTTTGTACAACATTATGCTCATAGATCCCAAAGAACAGACTCACAAATATTTTTGGTAATACTTTCATATTTCCTTTTCCCACATAAGCCTTTATTTGGTAGCATTTCACTCTTATGGTATAATCTTCTATCTTTATCAACAGAACAAGGGTCCTGCACTAAATAGAAAGGAAAGCAAAAAAGGAATGTCTCTTCACCAAAAAGACTATTTCCTTGACAAGGTCAAAAGCATTTCTTTAACAGGAGACTTAGAAGGTATCAAATATCCTTCTTTTTGCCCTCTTTACTAGTCTCTAATGTACACACTCTCTTCATCACTTAGGCATTTCACAAAATTGCTGAGTGCCCACAGTGTGACAGACTTGGAATACAGACTTGTTCAGGCATGAAATAAGCTGTGAAAGATATAGATACCATGCAGAAATGTGTAGAATGATATGTGGCTTTGGAAATCAAGTTAAAATCATAAGCCAGCCACTTTTAACTCTGTAACTTGATGACATTCTATCTCTGAGTCTAGTTTTCTTGCTTCTAAAATTGATAGAAATACCTACTAAGGTTAAGATAGAAATTGAGTACAAATTATGAAAATTCCAAGCACAATGCATGACACATAAATGGAAGTGTCCTATTTACTTTTGCATCTGAAAGCCTGAGCTATGACTCTGATAAGGCCACCGTCACTTCAGCCTTTTCTCATCTATAGAGTGAGGGTTTTGTCTGCCTGATCAACAGATATCATAGGTACACAGAGGGTATTATGAAATCTGAGTGACTGGACAGAAAAACAAAAAAGAGATTCATGTGGATCTCAGTCCAATTGTATACAATTAATTTAAATTTTAAGTACACATACACATTAAATATGTTTAACTTGTTTTTGTTTCATAGCATTGTGTTCAGAATAGAAGCAATAATCTCAGTTCTGATAATGACATATGCTTTGCATTATTTTCTAAAAAAGAATACTGACCAGGTTTTTGCTAAAGTGATCATTAATGACATTTATATCTCTGTAATCTTTGATCATACATAGAAGGGTTCCTTCCTTGTTCTTTTACAATAAGCCCTGACCTGAAACAAACATACATATATGATATCTCAATCCAATTTTAAGATCCTGTGATGCCCCAGGCATGGAGGCACATGCCTATAATCCCAGCAGCTTGGGAGGAGACTGAGGCAGGAAGATCACAAGTTTAAAGCCAGCTTAAGCAATTTAGCAAGGCTGTAAGCAACCTACTGAGACACTGTCTCACAATAAAAAATAAGAAGGGCTAGGGGTGTGGCTCAGTGGCTAAACGACTCCCTGGGTTCAATCCCCAGAATCAATCAATCAATCAATCAATCAATCAAATTAAAAGATCCTGTGATACCACTGTAATAAGAATGACCGTCCTGCAGTGAATGTAAATATGACTGGGGACTATGTCAAATTAGGAAGCCCCAAAACTTCAGTCTGTCCTGCATTCCAATCCCAATATGAACATTGGTCAGCTGTGGAAACTTAGAATCATTTCTCAGATATCTGTCTTAAAAGGTTAGCATGAAGATTACATCAGATACTGTCTGTGAAACTCAAGGTAGTATTAAGTGCTTATAAAAGTCTGTTCCCATTTTCAGTAGCAGGTTTGATTGTTAGAATAAAAAAGACCTTTTCTTCCTTCTTATTCTGGCTCATTTATACTCTTTTCCCTGAAATTAGCTCTGGGACCCCTTCTCTGGGAAGCCCTTGACCACCAGTCACCCACCCGCTGACTCCACTTGGGCTGCACATCTCTTCTCGTACTCTTCTGTAGCTGCCATGATTTTTCTCTATGCCTCTGCCACTAGACTAGAAGAGGATAGAAACCAGTCCAGGGAATGGCTCTCACCCTTACACTCCAGCTCCTAATGGGTGGTAGGTGCTAAGCATATACTTAGTATCTGAAAGCCAAATGACATAAAGACCCCTATAAAGCTCTAGAAAGCCATGCCTCAAAAGTGTCAAAACATATTTTCTTCCCCACCCTCTCTCCAGCCACAGAGCACAGTCATCTAGTCACTGAAGCAGAAAACTTTGAAGTTCTTTGGTAATGATGTGAGTGGTGCCAAAAAGCAAATCAAAAGAACCTCTAAGAGGTTGTTTCGCTCTTTTTTTTTTTTAACTGGGGATTGAACCCAGGGGCGCTTTACCACTGAGCCACATCCCCAGTCCTTTTTATATTTTCTTTCAAGACAGGGTCTTGCTAAGTTGCTTGGGGGCTCACTAAGTTGCTGAGACTGCCCTTGGACTCGTAGTCCTCCTATTGTAGCCTCTAGAGTCACTAGGATAACAGGCATGTGCCATGGTTCCCTCTCTTAATGTTGAAAGCCAGTGTCTAAACTCAGATACTGTTGCCAGATATAATCATTCCTTCAGGACAAACAAGAGATAATTTTTTATTACTTACCCCCACTTTTTAGCACTTTATGAAGCTATTCCTCCCCAAAATGAATATGGGGGTTAAAAGCAATGATATCATATATTTAAGATCATTATTCATTTAAGATCCTCATGGAAGTGGCACTTGAACTAGGACTAACTCTGCCTAAATCTGTCGTCCCTTTGTCTATCTATTTCTTCCACTGCTGCTTGGTTTCCTCCCTAGTCAGGGCAGCCAGATAGGCCAGTTGGTTGTCCCATGAAATGGGTAATGAGGGAAAAGGGAAGAGAAGGTATCTGTTACTAACTTATCCTGCCAGCCTTTATGTATTTTATATAAATTATTTCATTTAATCCTCTCAAAAACCGGTGAGGAAATTAAGCAGTTAATTATCACAGTTTTTGCAGATGTAGGCCCAAAGATTCAGAGGTAGTTGATAACTTGCCACAGACTATAAGGACTTCTCGATGCCATATGGGCTTCTCACACAAGGAAGTTTCTTCAGTAGAAGCACATGGATGGGTTCTTTCATTCCTTCATAGCCTTTGAAGTCACCAAAGGGATTAAGTCCTAGAAACTGAAAAAACTGAGCGAATATGCAATCTGTGTGCAATTGAGTTACCCCATCTTTTTAAGGCTCAGTTTTCTTATAGGAAAATGAAGTCATCAAAATGACTTCCTCAAAGGATTATACTGAGATAAAGCACATAAAATGTTCAACACAGAGTTACTATGCTACATATGGTTAGAACTACAAAGAAACAGTTCCAATTCAGCAGCAGAGCTAGTATCAACCTCAATCCCCTAGGAAACAGTGGGTTGTATCAATAGTGACATGAACTAAGTGCTATGGGATTATTAATGAGGATCAGTGGATTCTGCCTGAGAGAGTAGAGAAGGCTTCCTAGAGGCGGTGACTTGTGATCTGAGCCTTACGGGATCTATCACATATCCCTGGTTTGGGGACAGAGAGCGGGGAAGAGGACAAAGGAGTGCATAGGGTTGAATTGTAGGAATGGGGAATTCAGTAAACAAAGCTTGAGACATAGCAGTAATAGTCAGACAGGAATAAATTAGAGGCACATAAATGGAGGGCAGGAGATCCAGCTGGGCTATAGGTGATCGATCTAGAATAACAGGCTCCAGGGTTTGGGCTTCATTCGTAGGCAGTGGGGAGTCATGAGAACATCCTAAGCAGGGGAGCCAAATGTCCTCATTTGCATATTGGAAAGAGAATGGAGAAGGCCATCTGGACCATGGATTAGAAGGGAGAGAGCTGGAGGCAGGAAGATTATAATGACACTCCAGAACATGAAGGATGAATGAATGTGGAAAGGCAGTGCAAAGTACAGCTACCATCCAACAGGATGGATTTCAAGTGTCAACGATGCAGACCTGTTCCTCATTTCTCCAGGACATTGCTGTTCAGCTTTCCATCCTGGTTCAGAATAAAACGTCAAATAAGTTTAAGGCTGTACTTAAGAACTTGAGAGGTGGAAGAACTCAAAATATAAGAGATGAACCAAAAATAAAAGTAGCTTTTGCTTTTGACAATAATGTAGTGTTACCTGCCTGGATGGCCTCCCGGCTTACTCCAAAAATATCTCTTACAAGATTTTGAAATATAAACAGCTATTAGAGTTGCCACTCCGTAAATGATTGGTGATTATCATAGTCCCATTTCCCCATGGTTTTACATTCTATCATTCTCCTGTGGAAGGTAAGCTGATCAAAATCCAGGCATTAGAAAAGAAAATACTGGATGAAAGGTTTTCCTTCAAAAGTTAGCTGACCAACTTTGCCCATAAAAATGTCCCAGCACTAGGGACAGTCAAAATCTCCAAGACACTTCACGTTGAAGTATAAATCTACATCTTAAAGGTAAAAGACAATTTTATTTCAGATTTCTATTAGAAACTGAGAGGCAGAAGGCTAAATGCACAGAAACATTTTAAAAAGCTGTGAAATGAAATTTTTAGTGCAAGACTGGTTAAGAGCTGAGAGGAAAAGATATGAATACCTAATAAATAAACAGTCAAAGGGAATCTTGGGAATTTTAAAACATAGTTATAAGACATTAAGCTGACCATACAGAAAAAAAACAAAAATCCAGATTCCTACATATTCATTAATCTGAAATAGACTGCAGATGGAAAATAAAAATAGCAAAACAGAACAAAATTTAATGTTCTCATTTTTAAAAAAAAATAATTATGATTTTGAAATAGGGAAGGTATTCCTTAACATAAAATATACCCAAAGCCATAAAGAAAAAAGATTGGTAAATTTGATAATATAAAAACTTAAAACTTCTATAAACATATGTTTATATATGTCACATAAATATGAATAAAGTTAAAACACAAACAGTAGTCTGGGAAAAAGCATTTGCAACACACATGACCTCCTCTCACCTGGCTTTCACTTCTAACAACAGGAGTTAAAAATCTATCCTAAATCCTGTTCTTGCCAAAGCTTCCTCTTCTACCATGTACCTTCCCCCAGTGCCCTTCACCCCATGCCTTGCCCTTATTGTATCTTGAGACTATCAGTACTGATTCCTATCTTGACTTTTATTCCTGTGCATATCAATCACCAAAACAAGCTCAGGATTTCCCCCCTCATTACTGGACATGTACTCCTATTTGGTCCATACATCTCATTTTGGGTCCCACCTCTCACCCATCCCAAATTCCTAAAACCATCCCACTGTGTTGTCAATCAAAAACAGGTCTCCTATACGCTTAACTTCTCTGAATGTTCCTGCCACTTGCTTTTGTGTGTATCTAAATTTGATTGTGGCAGGTGTGGTAGCACATGCCCATAATCCCAGCTACTCAGGAGTCTGACACAGGAGGATCTCGAGTTGTGAGCCAACCTGAGCAATTTAATGAGACCCTGTCTCAAAATGAAACTAAAAAGGGCTGAGGATGTAGCTCAGAGGCAGAATGTTCCCAGTATCATAAATAAACACATAAATATATTAGTAAATAAATAGTTGTTTTATTAAATTTATTTTAACTGGTACATAAAAACACTAAATTATACATATATAAGGAGTAACTTGTGGTATTTCAACATACACATATTGTGAAATGTTTAAGTCAAATTAAACATATCTATTTCTTCAAACATTTATCCTTTCTTTATGGTAAGGACTTTCAAATTTTTTTCTTATATCTTTTTGAAATGTACACTTGCTATCTATAATTACCCTGCTGTACTCTAACTTAGCACCCACCCATCCATTCTCCCCATCCCTCCACCAACCCAACTCTCCCCATCCCTCCACCAACCCAACTCTCTCCAGCCACTGGCAACCACCATTCTACTCTCACCTTCCTATGAGATCAATGCTTTTAATTTCCACACATAAGTGAGATCATGTGGGGCTTGTTTTACCTGTGCCAGGTTTATTTCACTTAATCAATATCTCCATTTCCATCCATGTGATCAAAAATGACTGGATTCTAAGACAGTAGAATGAATTGGACATTAACTTTCCTGTGGTCATATATGAATACACAACCAGTGTAAGTCCACATCATGTACAATCACAAGTATAGGAAGTTATTATACTCCATGTATGTATAATATGTCAAGATACATTGTACTGTCATGTATAACTAAAAAGAACAAATAAAATTCTTTTTTTAAAAAAAGGCCAGAATCCCATTCCTATTATGGCTAAATAGTATTCTATTGTGTCCATGTTACCATGTTTTCTTCATCTGTTCATTGTGATGGACACTTCCGTTTTTCCAATTTCTTGGCTACTGTGAAAAGCACTACTGTGAATGTGAGTGAGCCCCCTCACCATGCTGTTCCAACTGCAGCCCACGCTGCCAGAGGACACTGCTTTTCCACAGCGCTGTGCAGGGACATCTGCTTTCTCTCCTTCCCTCCCTACCCTCTAGACCCGTAAATCAGATGGTGTCCTCCTCTTTCTCATTATCACAATGGGGCCCTCAGCACTTTAGGAAACTGTAGCATTCTGTCACAGTTTCCCATTGTCCCAGACCATTTCCCTTTGTTTCTTAAAGATTTTGAGATCATGGTTCACTTTCATTCTCTTCAACACTCCTTCTGCCTCAATTCTTCATACTTTCAGTGTTTGCAGAAGTGATCTTTATAACACCCTGGCATCTGTCTTCTTTGACTTCCTTTTCTCTGGTGTTCTTATCCCTTACCTCAGCTAAGGCCTGTCTCAAAGTCAAACATTTCATGACCAATAACTATAATCCCTCCACAATTCTACATCAGGCATCTGCTCTCTGGCTACCTACTCCAAATTTCCAGTTGATTGTCTCTACTGTACCATCTTCAACAATTCTTTGACCCTTAATACAGAGATAAGGGAGACCATTAAGCCTTCTTTCTCTCACTAACTTTGAGTCTTTAATCCCCTTTCTACTTATGTTAATTCCCTCCCATGGCCCATCATTAAAATCACTCCTTTATATCTATCTTCAACTTATCTACCACTCCTACTCTCCTCAGACTCCTCCAGTGTTATGGATTCGATTGTATCCCCTCCTGTACTAGTCTGTGTTCTGTTGCTATCACAAAACACTAAAGCTTGGTGCTTAATAAATAAAAGAAGTGTATTTAGCTTATGATTCTAGATGTTCGAGAGCATGGCACCAGCTTTTGCTTGGTTTTGGTGAGGGCATTGTGGAAGATAATGTAACAGTGGTAGGAAAGCAGGCAGAAAAGATCACATGGCAAGATACAAAGGCAGAGGAGATCACTGTATTTGTAAATTACTCTCAAAGGGGCTGCTAGGATCCCAATAGAGTTACATTAACCCCTTTGAGAGCAGCATCCTCAAAGACCCAACCACCTTCCACTGGGACTCAATTTTTAAAGGTTCCATCTCCTCCCAACAGGGCTTCAGTTGAGATCAAGTTTCTAGCACATAAACATCTGGAAGACAGACTCGAACCATATTCAAACAATAGTGCCTTCCAAAATTATTTTGTTGAACTCCTAACTCCCAATGTGATTGATTTTGTAGATGGCGCCTTCCATGAAGTCACTGAGATTATAATGAAGTCATAAGTGTGGAGTCCTAATCCAATATTCTTGGTGTTCTAATAAGAAGAAAAAGAAATACCAGGAATGCATGTGCACAGAGAAAAGGCCATGTCAGAACACAGTAGCTAGGCAGCCATCTGCAAGCTTAGGAAAGAGGTTTCAGGGGAAATCAACCCTGCTCGCACTTATATCTTAAACTTCCAGCCTACAGAACTGTGAGAAATAACTTTCTATTATTTATAAATTACCTGGTCTAAGTTATTTGTGATAGCAGCATAAACTAGGACAGATACTTTTGTATATTACAAGTAGAAAGTATTTTCTTTTGATAGTATTGACCAAAATTTAAAACAAACATATTTTACATAAGCATGCTAAGGCATTTGTGTAACTGGATAGTCATTTCTAACTTTGATTGTAGCAGTAAATATTACATTTAAACCAATATGAGACTTGATATAAATTTGATATACCCAGGGATGGGGCTGGGGCTCAGCGGTAGCACACTTGCGGGGCATGTGTGAAGCACTGGGTTCAATTCTCAGCACCACAGATAAATAAATAAAATAAAGGTCTATCAACAACTTAAAAATATTAAAAAACATTGACACAACCACGTAAGCAAATACTTTGCAGCCATTAAAATTAAAGAGGAGGCTAAAGGTATAGCTCAGTGGCAAAGTGCTTGCCTAGCAGATACACAAGGCCCTGGATTCTATATATATATATGAAAGAAATCTATGTTTGCTGATATGAAATGATGACTATTATAGTCAACATTCAAGCAAGGCACAAAGCCTTCTATAGAATGTATATGTGTGCACACGTATGTGTATGTTTATTAAACATTCCCAGAAAGCTATATAAGAAACTGATAATAATTACTGTTTCTGGGAGATAGAGCCAGAGTTTTGAGGACAGTAAGCTCTTTATTTGTCTGTTTTCTTTCTTCCTTCTTTTTTTTTTTTGTATGTTTTGGTTTTGCTATTCTGTATGCGGGGCACAGAGATTATGCATTCTAAGCAAATGCTCTTACACTGAGCTGCACCCCAGCCCTGTTTTATTCTGTTCTATAGTGTTCTCTTTTCATGAACATATATGGCTATTTTTTCAACACAGAAAGAAATACCTTCAAGGGCAATGGTCAAGCTCTTTTTTACTTCTACAATTTCAATATTTTGTATGTAATTATATGAACACACACACTTGTACATCACATTTCTGTAATACATAGAGTTAAAGCAATTTCATATGAGTTAATGGATCCAGTTTTTTTGTTGCTGTTGTTTTTGTTTTTGTTTAAAAGCTCTGTTTTCAGAAGGCAAAAACAACCTGTCAGGAAAGTTGATGAAGTGCTCTCTACCTCCTACATACAAATACATAAATTCAATAATGGAAAAAATCACCCAGCCATTTGTTTGGCATTTTGAAGACAAAGCAACCAATCAATAAACCACTTCTCAGCTTTGTGTATAAGTATGTATGTTGTTATTCTTCTCCTTCTTCTTTAGACAAGAGCTATGTTTTATGATTCAGATCGTGAATTCTACTTAAATTGCTATGTACCCCTTGTTATCTAGCACTGGGTGAGGTCCTATAAGAAAATAAAACTAAGCCCCTTTCTCAAAAAGCCCAAGTTCTGAAAAGGTGGGGAAAGTGAGATAAAGAAAAAGAAAACTAGCAGGAAAGATTTAATGCAAAAATGAAGCCTTGAGAAGCCACAGCAGAAATTAAGCCATAAAACCAATGACCAATTTTTTTCAATTGTTTTTAGTTATAGATGGACACAATACCTTTATTTTATTTATTTTTATTTTTATGGGGCTGAGGGTCGAACCTAGTGCCTCTCACGTACTAGGTGAGTACTCTACCACTGAGCTACGACCCCAGGCATGACCAATTTTTTCCTAAGAGTTGGCTCTTCTTCTCATAGTCCATGTATTTCAATAAATTATTACAAATCAGAAACTCTCCTATTAAAATGGACCCTTGGGACAAGACTTCTTATCAAACCAATTTCAATTCAAATTGATAGCAAAATATACCAAGAGAGGGAAATAGCCAACACCATTTCCAACACTGCTTTATAAACATAATTAACTTTTATGTATTCAGATATAGAAAGATACTGCATAATGGAAAACAGACTATTTTGGGATGTTGCTAAAGATGCAAGCATTTCAGGAGATTCCCTCCCTTCAACTCACCCTTCCTGAATTATTATGCCCATTACCAACCCCATGTCTAAATCAGAAAATTACTGAAATGCAAATTGAACAGAGCAATTTATCTGTGACTGAAAATATCTCAAAGTTAATAGACCTCCACTGATGAGATCTAAACAAGATCAGGGACTAGTGGTGTCTAATTTACAATGGTGTTATTTAGCAACATAAATTTAACCACAAGCAATGTATATCCTGGAAGTCATAAATAAACCAGTGGAAAATGGAGAAACAATAAGGAGTTATATAGACAAAGCTTTGTTAAAACAGCAAATGACCACAAGAGCATCACATTAATGCTGAATACACACAGGCAAAACTCAAATGGGTGAAAGTACTTAAGCCAGGGAATTAAAATTCATGTTTCACTTTCTTTCCACTCCAAATTTACAAATGAGCAAATCAACTTACTTTATGATTTAAGGTCTCCTGAAAGATGTCCATAGAAAATAATTTCTCTGTCAATCTGCTGTGGTATCCAAAATTCTCACCATTAAAAATCTACGGATTTAGAAGACTGTTGATACCAAGATCTCCGTATTAAAACGAGTAAATTCCAGAGAAGAATGACTCTCCAACAGGTAAGGTACCATGGAAAATTATGCATCTTAAACTATGGAAATTCATAGACAAAAGAGACTTTAGTAATGCAGCTACCCCTTATCATCCAAACAGATGAGTAAACAGGCCCAAAGATGTTTTCTAAGTACTAACAATCGTCCAAACTGAAACTAAAACCCAATATTCTGATCTTGAAATACTACTGCTTTTCCCTATATAATGCTTAAATTATTTCCAATGCTTTACAATAATGAGACATTAGATAGATATCCGGGGCAGAAAACAGGAATTGTACAAGTGAATCCCCAGAAGGAAAAAAAGAACCCACAATAAAGTAACTTCGCAATATTCTCTAGTTAGGCTCTATTAAGAGTAATTGAACTGGGCAGGGTGATGCACGCCTATAATCCCAGAGGCTCAGGAGGCTAAGACAGGAGGATCACGAGTTCAAAGCCAGCCTTAGCAAAAGTAGAGCACTAAGCAACTCAGTGAGACTCTGTCTCTAAATAAAATACAAAATAGGGTTGGGGATGTGGCTCAGTGGTTGAATGCCCTTGAGTTCAATTCCAGGTATCCCACCAAAAAAGTAATTGAGATTTTTGTTTTGTTTTGCTTTTTTATCAAAGAGCTGGCCAAAGTATGCTAGAATTGAAGGTAGGCATTGAAAGTGTGATTTAAGACACTGGGTATGATTTTTAACATATGTTATTTGTTGTAGACGATTTTAGGCAAAAGTTCCTATGGGGTAAGATGCCAGGTTTGGAGGTATCCAAAATTCTGTGATATTTTATTTAATGTCCTTCTGGCCAAACTAGACTTCTCACCACTAGTGAAATCAGGTTGTTGTACAAGGTGAGGTGGGTGCTTTGACCATTCCAGGAACAACCTTGAACCTCACTACATTAGGACATTACAGAGGATCCTTTCCATTTTGTACTGCTGTGAAAGTCTACTCGATTTGGAATGTCTGGTGAACTAAGAACTTTTCTTAAAAAGAACATAGAGATGGCAGTGAGATTTGGGAAACACAAGAGACAGGAGCTGTTTCTTCCTAGTGGATCTTCCTTAGCAACAAAGCCTGGAAAGAGGATTTCTACTAAGAACCACCCAAACACTATTAGGCAGAGCAGGACAAAGGCCCTCATGCTTACATCATTTTAGAAGAACCAGAAAGGAAAGGCATTTTTCCTTTCTGCTTCCTCATTCCCTCTTTCTTTACCTGCTGGTAATAGTTTAACTTTGGGTTACCTAGTACACATATTGGAGAGACTAGTACAGCAGAGCCAGCAAAGAAAATGGGGAAAATCTTGAGAGCTGAAAAGTATGGGTAATGTATATTTCAAAGGAGCTAGAAGAGAAGATCTTGAATGCTTCAACACAAAGGAACAGCAGGTGGGTGGTGCATGCCTGTAATCCCAGTGAATGGGGAAGCTGAGGCAGGAGGAACGCAAGTTGGAGACCGCCTCAGCAACTTAGTGAGATCCTGTCTCACACTAAAATAAAAATTTAAAGCCGGGGGAGGTAGTCTGGGGATGCAACTCACTGGTAAAGTTCCCTGAGTTCAATCCCCAGTACTAAAAAAAAAAAAAAAAAATTAAATCAACTCAAAGAAACAATAAATGAATGTTGGAGGTGATATATTTGGTGATATATATGCTAATTACTGATTTGATCTTTATGCAAGTTATATATGTGTATCAAAACATCACATTGCACTCCATAGATTTGTGCCTTGATAACATGTCAATTAAAAATAAAATAAGGACTGGAGATATGGCTCAGTGGTAGAGCACTTGTCTAGCATGGGACAGGTTCTGGGTTTGATCTCCAGCTCTGCAAAAAAAAAAAAAATTAAAAATAATCAAAAATAAAATTAAAGATGAAAGTAATTTTATTTGAGAAAACCAGAATGCTTTTAGATAGCTTTATACTTATTTTTACAGCTTAGTAGTATTTTCATTTTAAATTCATATGACCCAGGCGCTCTATAATCTTTTTAGAGTTCAACGTTACTAAAGTTTTTTTTAGCTCAGAACTGCGCAGAATGACATAGTGTCTTTAGGCTTTGCTCCATTCTCTATCCCTCACCCTCAAATGATGGTAAAAAAAAACAAAACAGCAATAATCGACAATCACATGGGCATAGACAGTGTTAAAAAATGAATCAATGCATACATATGTATCTGTGGGCCAGAAACAGGAGATCTCAGAATAGTGAAAAAGAGAAGCAACAGAACAGCTGGGATCAGTCAGAGTCAGGAAGCTCGCAGTGGGACTCTTGAAAAGATGCTGCGTATGCTGCCTGAAGCCATGGCTTCCTGGCAACTCAGAGCCCTGGGAGAGGGGAGAACAAACCAGTCCTCAACTGGAAACTGAATTAAGTTTTCCTTTGTTTGCTCAGTGAATGAATCTGCAGTAGCCCCCACCATATGTCAGTAGTCTCAAAATTACATTATAATAAGATCTAGTTTTTGAGACAGAGAATAGTGAAAACCTTGAGTCCAATCAACCAAAGTCACCTTGGACAAAACTGTAGTCCAACAAAGTCAGGCTTATTAGCTCCCATTGGCTGCTTGCTACAAGGGAAACAGCACCCCAGAGGAGCTATGGGCATCTCAGAGAAAACAGGGGGGAAATGCAATTTCCAATCCAATAAGATTGGGTAAGAGTGCATTTTGAGTGAAAAAATTTAAATGAAGAGGTCTGGGGGTTTGGGCCATCTTCACCATGTTCAAGCGTACAGTCCAGTAGTGTAAGTACATTCACTTGGTTACACAACTATCCTGTACCACCACCATCTATTCCCCAAATTCTTTTTTATCTTGCACAACTAAAACTCCATACACATTAAATATTGACTCCCAATTTCACCACCTCCACCTTCAGCCTCTGGTCACCACCAGTTGACTTTCTGTCTCTATGAATTTGACTAATCTAAAGACCACATATAGGCAGACTCATACAGTATCAGTCCTATGGCTGCTTTCTTTTGCTGAGCATAATGTCCTAAAGGTTCATACATGCTCTAGCAAATTTCTGAATTTGCATCCTTTTTTAAGGCTGAACAATATTTGCTTTATTCACTTATCCATGGTAGATACTCAGTTTGTTCACCTTTTGGCTGAGAACAAATGCAGCTATGAATATTGGTGCACGAAGATCTATTTGAGTTCCTGCATTCAATTATTTTTGCTATATGCTCAGAAGTGTCATTTCAGGATCATAATCCTGTATTTAATATTTTCTTCTCCAGGGTGGCTGCAACATTTTACATTCCCACCAACAATGTGTAAGTTTCCAATTTCCTCACATCCTTGCAAACACTTATTTTACATGTTTTTGATGATAGCCACCCTACTGGGTGTGAAGTGGGAACCCAATGTGGAACGAAGAGTGTTTTGATAGGCTCAACATGAAATAGGACTGTATAAAATGGGTTAACATTATGTGAGGACTGGAAAGAAGACTCTGTATCTTGTTTCCTAGGAATCTGCAGAGTGAGGTAATGTGAAATGTTGTGCTCAGGAATCCTTACCTGGTTTGGGAATTGAGGCTGCTTCTCTGTTGCAAAATGACTCAGATGTTCCAGGCAAAAGTGGATCTGACATAATTTCAAACTGCAAAATTGCAGACAATCTATGATTTTAGAAAACAAATTTCTCAGTAAATAAGTAAAAGAAAAATCCTTTTGGGATGGGGGTAGTTATGACACTTTACAATGACAGAAGGTCCTCTTCTGGTTGCTGATAACTTTGCAGCTGGCTTTATGCATATCTGTTATTCCAGCATGATGAGTAATGGGTAAATATTTTACTTTCCTTCTCCGAGCTAATTTTTATTTTCTCAGCTTCAAAGATGTAACAGAGAGAAAGTCATAAATAAAAACTTTCCTACTTAAAATGAGCTTGTAAAACAAATTCCAAATGACATAAACATAATGCAAAGATAGCTAGCTACCTGGCTGTGTCCACAGCAGCATGAGACTGACAGCAAATGTGATATTGCTTTAGCTCTAACTAGCGGGCTGGTTTGGCAGAATCATTAGCCCTTTCTGGGTTTCTAATTTCTTGTTGGGTGAACAACAGGGCCCACTCCATAAGCTTGTTATTGGACAATTCACAGGCCTCAAACCTCAAGACACTCTTCTGTTATTTATTCATTCTGTGAACAAAGCATCTGGAGATAGAAAAATTGCTAGTCCTGCAAGCAAAGGCATCCATTCTTGTTAAGTGAGATTCTCAGAACACCTTTCCCATCACCCTCTACCATGAAATCTGAGCAGAGTCTGGGCAGGACCCACTTCTAGGGTCCTTGTTCCTTCTTTCTGCTCTTCTGTTAGGTTATATCACCCGGTTAGACTTTATTTTCATGGGTAAAGAGATGGCTGGGTTCCCTTAATATTTCAGCCTTTCTCAGCCTTTCTCCTTTAAGTAGAAGGACTAGCTAGCGAGCCTGTGAGCCTGAAATGCCAACTGTGCAATTTACATCCATCACTACATAATTAGCAATTAGCTGAGCACAACAAAGGGAGATCCTGCTATGACTACCTCTCCACACAATCCAGACGGGAAGATCATGTTTATTTCTTCTCTGCAAAGTGCAAATTGGGAACCATCCAAGTATTTAGCAGGAATACAGTACAACATTTAAATGAACTATTTAGAAATGACAATAGGGAGGCTTTGTGCAGTATAGTCAGGCCTTCTTTGGGGACCTCCTTTTCATTGAGATCCAGTCTCTTGATCTCCTGGTCTCCCCCCCAAAGAAGCAGTTAAGATTTTTTTTTTTTAATGAAGATGAAGCATTATTTCAGGCAATGACTTCAAACCCCAGGCTATAGTTAGTCACTAATGAAGGGACGCTCAGGCTAAAAGATAATATCTAAGAGGGGAACTAATTGGCCTTTTCAGTTTGCTGCTTCTATGCTGAAAGCCAAGCAGGGCAGTCCCTTGCTGGCATGAAAGGGAAAGTCGACCAGTATGACCCAGGCATCCTTCAGGTTTGCCATTAGAGTAATAATCACTCTGCCCCCTAATTTTCTTGCCACTGTAGGAACTATAAATGGCATTCTGTGAGACCACAAATTGCTAGGGAACACTCTGTGCAGGAGGGAAATTCTCTCATTGTGTAAATGGATCAGTTCCCACCCTAAAATTACTGGCCTCTCCCTGACAAAATGATATGGGAGCCTTGTTTTTGCTTGCTGGGGTTGTATAAAATCAGACTCAGTTTACAGGAAAAAGTTTTTTATATCTCATGGTCCCTCAAAATGGGGGGGAATGCCAATTTGGGGTCAAACCAATGGGCTGAAGGAGTCATTTTCTTTTTTTTTTCTTTTAATTTTTCATTTTTTCTTTAAGGTATGATTATCTTCAGAAGCATCATGGTCCAAGAAAATGGAGCAGCTTCCCCCTAGAGTAATCAGCTAAAAGTCCATTTCTGAACTCTTCTCCTCATCATGATTCTAAATCTAAACTCTAAAATGTCCCCTGTTTATTCCTATTACCCCACCTCCCCCAACTATTTACTGTTACTTGTTGCTAAATTCTCACATCCTCTTTAGGCAATCTTTCTTTTAATATCCAGGAGAGGCAAACACATCCTTCTCTGCTTCCACACGACCTTGTTCCTGCTTCTAAAGAAGCTTAGCTCACACCCCTCTAAATATTTGTCTCCCAGTACAATTGTAGTGCCCAGAGGCCAGAAACTCTATTCCATTCAGCTTGGCATCCAGAGAAGAGACCACAATGCCTGGCATATAGTCATTTCTTAATAAATATTTATAGTTGAATGTCATAATTTACTTGTCCTATTATAAGAGATAATTAAATCACAGTTTTAAGATATGAGTATTAAGAAAGGAAGGGAGGAAAGATGTAAAGAAGAAGGAAGGAAGGAAGGAAGGAAGGAAGGAAGGAAGGAAGGAAGGAAGGAAGGAAGGAAGGAAGGAAGGAAGCAAGGAAGGAAGGAAGGAAGGAAGGAAGGAAGGAAGGAAAGATTTGCTTCATAAGACTTCGTTGTGTGTCTCTGGTCTAGGCAATGGGTACACAGAGGACTGAGATACTGCCTACTTATGTTCAGTAAAACTTACAGCCCAATGGGGAGACAAATCTGAAGACAGATGATAAAATAGAGAAATAAATCAAGTGTTCTAGGAGCAACCAATTCTGTCAGGGTGTCTGGGAAGACTCTACAGGGGAGATAACCTTTAAAAGTGGTCTTGAAATATGAGCACTATTCACCAAGCCTAAGAGGGTGAAAGGCATTCTGGAGGCAAAGGAACAGCTTCTAAAAATAAAAGTGGCAAGACTATCAAGGCAGGTTCAGGGTATGCTCCTGCCCTCAGCATTTGGGCCTCCACTCCTTCCTCAGCCCCAGCCATGGTGGGACTTCAAAGGAAATCTCCTCAGGACTATTTCAGGGTCTTAACTTTCCTGTTCTGCACGCAAGAGAGGAAATCTCAGGCAGGCTTAGGAAATCTCCAGAGGGTCAGTGGCTTCAGGCATTCTCAAAAAAGGAAAAGTCTTCCCTCAGCTATCAGCGAAGTCCAAGTGATTGGTTTCTGGTTGCTTTTTTGTAGAACCAGGGATTCTTTTTGGCAGAGAAGGCTTCAGAGGTCACCACATCTGCACCCACAGGACTTTCCTAATCCAGCCCCCACATCCTCCTTCCTTTGGAGGTAGCTGACCCTCTGGACTTCTCAAAGACCCCTGAGGAAAAAAGTTCTAATGCAGGAGAGAATCTCATGTGGACCTGAAAATAGAACCTTAATTCCCACCAGTGGACACCAAGGCAGTATCTTTTGACCTATTTTCCTTACTTACTGCCATTTTATAATCTGTTCTTGTGCCTGAGAAGACCTCCTACAAGGCCCTGAGGATGGGACTAGGTACCAGAATGATTGTGTGGGAATAACATGTATTTTAAAATTCTAATTAGGTTATTCTTTTAAATCAAGGTCAGCATTAAATAAATGTCTGAATTCTTGCTTTTGACTGCAGTCATCCTGGTTTTCGTGGCCTGAGGGATTATATTAAGCTGACTTGCGTCAGTGACTTAGTTAGCTATGCATCAACTTTAAGAGATGTTGGTCTATGAAAGCCCTAATTCAACTCCTATATTTTGTGTCTCCTTTCCCTGCTAGGGTCCCTTTTGCCAGTCCTGACGGTTTTCAGCACTTTGCCTGGTCCTGACCTCTTTCCTGTCTAGACCAGTAGTTTCATATGCTGGATATCAGTAAAATCATCTGGGAAGTTTGCTTTTGTTTTTCTTTTGTTTGGTTTGTTTTTATTACAATGTCCAGACTCCACCCCAAATGAATCAGAATCTTTTGCAAGGTGCTGGTATTTTTTAGAAGCTCATTCATTGTATAGTTAAAGTTATAATCACAACTCTAGACATTATTATTTTTTGAAAAAAAAAAAAAAAACCTTGGAAAAGCTGTAGAACTCTTTGCTCAAGTGAAGTCTTACACAGAAACTCAAAGTGTAAAAAGAAATTAGAGCTTTTTTACTTTGGTTGATGAACCTTGAGTGTGGAAAGAAGCCATTCTTCTAAGCAATTGTTGTTACTCTTAAATAAATAAATTTATGTTTTACTCCTGCCCAAGTTTTATCTGTGTAGTCTCACTGGAGTTCTCTGAAAACTGCCAAAATTGGTTCTCCTGGATCATTTTCACAGGACAGTAATTATGTGGGGGAAGTTGGAAAATCTATGCAATGGACTAACTTGGGTTAACACAATCCATCATCTCTTTCTATGAAATGGAGCTGAAAGAGTAGGGAACTGAAGTCCCTCTAGCCCCCTAGAAGCTCCGGCAGGAGAGTACTGATTTGGAAGAGTGGTAGTCATCTCAACCCCTTTGTCAGATAATTATTATGTCATCCTGGAGTGAAATACGATTGCCAAGGTCTGTCAATGTTGGTTTGGAAGAACTCAGGCTGAGGCAGGAGGATCCCAAGTTCAAAGCTAGCCTCCACAACTTAGCAAAGCCCTGAACAACTTAGCAAGATCCTGTTTCAAAATAAAGAATAAATAAAGGCTGGGCACGTGGCTCAGTGGTTAATCACCCCTAGGTTCAATCCCTGATACAAAAAAAAAAAAGAAAAAAATCCTGGCTGAAGGATCATGTCCAATTCAGCTCAGCGCATAAGCCAAGCAGTAGTGATTCTGGAAGCCTGCAAGTGCTCCTGTTGTAGAAGCCATATAAACTGACACGTGGGCCGCCTGGCGCTGGAGGATCTGCTTTTCCTCTCTACAGTTCTGAGGTGCATTTACTTTGCTGGCTGGCTCAGGCCTGGGTTTCTCTTGGGTCACATTCATCAGGACTGTCTTCCTCTGCTAGCAGAACAGCACTCTGTTCCCTGTCCTGCTGCTCCTCAAATGCTGGAGCCCATTTATTTAAAAGCATTTTTTGTTTTGCGACCACATTCTTTGGATTGCTTTCAGTTTCCAATCCACTTGAAACTCAATTTTCTTTTTCACTCAAGAAACGCTTTGATTTTTCTTCACCTATAGACCCTTGCACATCAGAAATGCAAATAGATGTTAGATCTAGTTAAAGATACAAATGCTCAAGTATTTAGGGAGGAATGTATTAGATATTTGTAAATTTACTCTGAAATGCAACAAAAAACGATTGATGGATTCAGTGAAAGATGGGTGGACAGATGATAAAATAAATAGACTAAAATATTAATGATAGAATCTAAGTAGTAGATATAAGAATATTCATTATAAAATTCTTTCCACTTTGCTGTACATTTAATGTTTTCATTATAAAACGTTGAAAAAAATAAAGGTTGGAATATTCAGGAAAAAAATTATTTGTACAAATTATGTCAGTGCTTAATTCCAGACTCTTGAACATGGGCCAACAGGTGAGAACCACCCTGCTCGGAGTACTAATTATGAATAACATTATTACCACAGAGTCTGATTACATTCAAATATTTTATTCTGTCATCATAGCTCTGAAATCCTGTTTAACACCAAATACTAAATGAACTGTTCTGGGGCCAGCTTAATTTTTTTTCTCTTTGAATCTTAGGTAACCCAGAATTATACTCATTATAATAATCCTTAGATACATTCTAATCAATGGCTTGGGCATATCCACGTCTGTTTATTTATTATTTGGTCATTCATATTAAGTACCTGAAAATCCCAGACCTAAAATATACACCAGGACCTTGACAAACTATATACAGCTGCACCTTCAAGAAGCAGCACCTAGTGAAGACGATTAGACCATGGGTGCACTACCAACAGAGGGATTAGTATCATTCTTGGGTTAATTCTCACAGAATGGGTTGTTATAAAGCAAGCCTGCCCTATGTGATTAGCCCTCTTGCACATAGCTGGTTCTCTTTCCGCTTCTCTGTCATGTTGTAACACAGTAAAGGATCCTTATGAAGGGCACTGGTGTTACGCTGTTTGGCTCTTCTCTCCACCAGAATTGTGAGCCAAATAAACCTCTTTACTTTCTAAAGTAATCCTTCTCAGATATTTCATCATAGCAATACAAAATGGAATAAGACTGTGTGTATTGGTTTTTCCAACTAACACGATGTAACACAGATTTGCCCATTTTGTTGCAAAATTGCTGTGGTTAATTTAACTACTATTTACTTGCTATGTTCAATTTTTTTAAAATGATCATTTATTTATTCTTTCCCATAATGGGTATTTGTTTTCAGATTTTGGTATTGTGAATGCACTTACACAAATCCCATATTATTTATATGCAAGAGTCTGTCTTGAGTATATATTTAGAAATGAAATTGCTAAATATTAGAGTAATTAAGGTTTGATATTAGAAGACAGTGCTATGTTGTTTTCCAAAGTGGTTACACCATTTCTATTCTCTCCAGTAAGTCTCTATTCTTAGGAAATATTCAGTCCGGTAAAATGTAAGATAAACAAATGATTTACTATTACATATTCAAAAACAAGGTAAATCAAGGAATGAAAACTTCAATATATACCTCTTAGGGAGGGTAGATAGGATTAAAACACAATATATGCATGTATGGAAACATCACAGTGAAACCCATTAATTTGTACAATTAATATGAGTTAATATTTACAATTAAAGTGATATGGCTCTTGGGGATGAGGATCAAGCAGCCGATGAATTTGTTCCTGCCCTCCATTGACTCATTGGAGTTCTATCTAGAGAGATGTTTACGTTTCTCTCCTTTCATTTCTATTTTCTTAGTTCTGACGTTGCTTATGCTATTTGACTCTCTTGGGTTCCTCTTCATCTTGGAGGCTATGAAAATGTTTTAACCCAGACAAAATTAAAATCCCCTCCCCACAACAAATCTTTACTTCCAGACAAAAGGAGCATCAATCTTTTGTATGCCTTTTGCAAAAAGTGGTCTGTCTTTCTCTGTCATTTTTTTCTCTGTCCAATGAGTAACCTGGTGGCCAGACATCAGAGGTGTTAAATTAATTCACTTTGTTATTCAGCATCCAAATATGTCCCACAGTCCTCTGGGTCTGCTAAAAATAGTCCCTTCAGGAAGCAAATGTATATGATTCATTTTATTGCTAATTCAAGTACAGTCAGGCTGTTGGCTTTCCATGCGTGTCCAGGCTGTCCAGACTGTCTGGATGGACAATCCAGAAAATGAATGGCTTCAGACAGAACTACCAATAGACCCCTGGCCCCTCCTCACCACCCCACCCCAGGGACTTTTGCACATTTATTCTGCATATCAATCCACCCAGACAGGGAAGCAACCTGCTACTTCTGCTTTGGGAATGAGGGTCACCTTAGGTCTCCTGACAGCCCAGTATTCAGTATGCTGTGCCTGTCTGCCAGTGAGCCTCCTCGGCAAGGCGGCCTTATCAGATAGTGAGTTTCATTATGTACTCTCCACTGGGGACTCCACTAAAAGCAATAAATTCATTTCACCATGCTAGTCTCTGGACTATTAAAGCATTTTAGTCCTGTTTCTCCTTTAACCTCCCATGAGCCAAATATTCACTCTGACAAAATGCTATTCATTACAAAGTTAAGATGACTTTGACTCTATTTCTCTCGCACATAATACAATGAAAAACGCTTTGTCCTGGATTCATCTGCAGCCTGATGGTATTATGGATAAAAACATGCCAAGGCGGGCAGCCTTTTTCTCCAAAATGGATTGAAATTACCCCTAGCTATCTATGTCTTGCTTAGATAAAGAGTGGATGAGAAAAATTATATTCTGCTCATTTTTAATATCCTGACCAATATATATTGCTTAAGGGAGAATGATCAGGGAAAAAAAAATAATAAGGTAGAAAAATGAAACCTCACTGGAATACAAAAAGGATCAAATCCCTTTTACTCCTCTTTTATTCACAGACATTCCTCCCTGCCCTTTTCCCCATGCTGAGAGTTAGAAAATAGACGGGGGAGCTTGGTGGAGTTATGGAACCTCTTCAAGGCTAGGCACATGACAGACACTTCGAAAGATCTTCTTCATTGATTTATTTAAACAAAATCCTAGCTGTCTTTGATTTACTGTCTAAGTCAGTTGCAAATCCAAACCCTGTCTCTGACACATATCAACATCGGGTAAGTTTATTAACCTCTTGGGCCTCTTTCATTTATGAAATGGGGGAAATAATAATTCCTGCATGAAATAACATATGCAAATCTCCTAGTCCAGCACTTAACATAGGGTGAGAATAAAATGAATATTTACTTCCTTTTCCTTTTCCTCCTCTGGTATACAAAAAGCTTAAGAAAGGAGCAGGAAATAAGAATGTACAACTAGATTGTTATGAAGCTCAGCTTGTCATACCTACTTCACTCTAGAGCTCCGATCATTCTTCTGCCTACATTGGAGGAATTATACTGAATGACTACAAAAAAATCAGATCACTGGGTTTGATGTAGATATGTTGCTGCAGGTATTCCAGAAAGAAAAAAAAATGTTTAAGTCAGTTTTTTATCTCTGTGACCAAATACCTGACCAGAACAACTTAGAGGAGGAAAAGTTGGTTGGGGGCTCATGGTTTCAGAGGTCTCATTCCATAGATGGCCAATGCCATTGCACTGGACCCAAGATGAGTCAGTGACCAATGGAGAAAGGGCATGGCAGAGGAAAGCCGCAGGCAGGAAGCAGACAGTCACAGGTCACAGGGAAGATGCATCCTTTTAAGGCATGTCCCCAGTGACCATTGTCTCTAGCCACACCCTACGTCTCTACAGTTACCACTCCCAGTCAGTCCAAACTAGGTCGGACTGATTAGGTTACAGCTCTCACAATCCAACTATTCACCTCTGAACATTTCTGCACTACCACTGGAGTTTTGTGGGGACACTTCATATGTAAACCATAACAAAAACTATGAAAGGAATGTCTTTCTGGTTGAAAAAAAAATGGAGATTAGTTATGCAACACACGAGTAGGGGCTTGTTCTGGTCTTCAGTGTGCTAAGTCCTGCTGCCTTCTTTGTGTGCCCTGGACTTTATAGCCGTGTTTTCAGTCCCAACTTTACTCCTAGTTTCATCTTCCTTCTTCCTTTGGTTTCCTTTCTCCTTCGCCCACCACCCTTCTTGATTTTCTTATTTATTTTCTACATCATTGTATGCTGTGAATATTTGCTGTCCACCTTGTACCCTAATCTAATTACTTTGCTGATTAATTAACACTCCGGTCTACTGATTTCTCCCCATGGCTCTGCAGGAGGATTGCCTTGGAATGCCTGATGGGTACCCTGGGGCTTGTCAGCTCTTGCCACTGCAGCCCTGCCTCAGAAACAAAGAGAGATCTGTTGCTTTCACAGCCACATCCCAGAATAAGGAGACATTGGGCCTGAACTTTCTAGAACCCTGGAAAATCCCCATATCTGGTAAGAAAACAGGAGCCAATCATTCGCTTTCTTAGTTATCTGTCCAATGAGAAAAAAAAATGCTTTTTAAGAAGTTAATTATTTTTCCAGAAATATTATTTTTCTAAATGGTAGGCCCATGAGGACAAATAAATTTTCTTCTTAAACTTGTGCCTCAATATGTTCAAGTGGTTCATCAATTATTAGCCAACTGGGAAAGTTTCCAAGAACTGCATCAAAATAATACAACACCAAGAGTCATTCATTCAAACAGGTTCTATTTATTGAATCTTATTTACTATCTCTTGGTAGTTTTGTCTTTTTGGGTGATGTTTAGAAATCTTCCTAATGTATACACTGTCAAATGGGGAGAACTCTATTTGGATTTCTTAAATAAAAAGCTGGTAGAAGCCCAAAGGGAAATCTGCAAGCTTCAGATTCTTAGATAATTAAAAGCTGTTAGCTGGCCAGTCTACCTTTGTTGAGTCCCTTCAACTTGCTGAATCAATGCAGACGCTCTTTGGTGGTCTTAAGGATTACACTTGTAAAGCCAGAGTACTACTATATGATGAAAGAGTCTAAAATGTGAATGTGAATGTGAATAGTAGTAGAAAGTTAAATTCATAGTAGTTTAGATGTAAATTGGTAGCCCTGAAAATGCCTTTTTATTTTAAAATCCTTTAATTGTTTGGTTATTTTGAAAGCTAGGAGGAATTGAGAAAGAATGAGAAATATAGATTGTATTCGGCATGTCTGGTAGTTTTTTGCCATATGCAAATAAAAAGATCAGGTTTTTAACAGCATACACAACTGAATAGCCTTGTGAGTGTTCAGCTGTGAATTTTTAAAGTCTATTTACTGATTTCTTCTTGCAGTAGGCATTTTGTTAAAGGTTTACTTTCAAAGGAATAAAGAATAGGACAAGAGAATAAAGAAAAGAGGTTCTTTGTGGGAAAACAGCCATCACCTGAGTTTGCCACAGTCTCTGAGGTAGTCATAACCCTTAGTGTGTGCAGATGACAGAGTAAAGTAGCCTTCCCAATGCATCCTGTGGCCTCTGAATGGGATACAGGAGTTTGACAGACACTTGTATCTAAAGGGGGCAGCTACAGTGGCTGTTTCTACCAAGGTAGCTGTTATACAGCCAGGAGAGGGGAGGATGAAGGAGCCATAAGCATCTTCAGCATTCCCGTACCACTAATCCACCTCACAACCGCATAGGAGACCCCCATGTGGCACTTTGGGGGCACGGTAATAATACTAGATAAGTTACTGAATGGCTTTTTCTACATTAATCCCCACTTTCTAGAAGCACAGATGAAAGTTACTTAAACCTACCTGAAATGAGGCAGTGGCTGGAAATTTACTAAAACTCATCTGATATAGAATCCAGGCCCATGGTTAATCTTTCAACAGGGCTGTGCCTCTCTCAGGATTGCAGGAAGTGTGAACCTTAGAATGTACAATCCCATAATGTAGAAATCAATAAAGCCCAAACAGTTTTTATTCTATATGTAAAGGCATATATAGAAATATTTCCATTTTTAAAGGAGGGAAAATACATATAAACATCTTAAACTCTTTAAGAGAAAGATATTTTACGAATCTAGAATATGATTGTTTTATTACCCATGTTTCCAAGAAATGCCAAAGTAAGTCTTTAAACCTCAAGGGACTTTAAAGTGGCCTAGAATCTAGAAGAGTTTGAGGAATTGGAGCTCTCTTCCTTTGTTAAGAACTCAGAAGGAACTCATCCTATCTTTGCTATGTCATCTGAAGACTTACATTCCAGAAATAATCATTGTAACATAATTGCATCATACCCTATAATAACTTTCAGATGCACTTGCTTTGTGCTAGCTCTAATAACCAAATGACGAAATGTAGATAAATATTTGTGACATAACCATCCTCCTCTCCCACCTTAATGCTCATTCTGTGAAAGTAATGCCATTTTTCTCTGAACAGCAGACCTAACAAAGACTTATATCTTCCTTTTACACTTCCCTTGAGAAGCAAATTTCACAAGAAACAGAGTTACATCAACCAAAAGCAATTTGTGCGCCTAAAGTATTCAGAAATGCTCAGACTGCAGAACCATTATTAGCATTCTCGTGCACATTTTGCTCCTAACAAGCACTCCTTGGCCCTACAAAAGGTAATGATTGCAGTTCTTCTTCACCCACTTCAAATTAATTTGTCCTTGGGGGGTTGCAGGCATGCTGGGTGAGCAGCCCTAGAATCTAACCTCGTAATTGTACTAAACTAGGTTCTAACAAGCCTCCCTTAGCAGTCACATTTGAAAAACAAAACAAAACACCACCAAAAAAAAAAAAAAAAAAAAAAAACACTATTGGGATTCTCTCCAAATCCTGAAGGTTAGAAAATAAGCAATGAAGAACAAAGCTAACCTGGACCTAGAGGTTGACTTCTGAATTGTACAAGCAAGGAGACAGAGCCTCCTATTCTTTATGGGAGATTAACAGATTAACAGATATTTAGACTCAGATAGCTTTGTTCTGAGTCTTGCGGAATTAAAGAAAACAGATAAAATGCATTCTTCCCCGGAGTTTGCTAATCTTGGTTTCCTGTTTTTTCCCCCCTCCACCTAGTTTAGAAATATATTTAATGAATAAACAGCAAGTTTCAGCCTGAAGAAACAAAGCATAAACCTATAGAGATTTGAGAAATCAGCCTGATGCAACAGACTTAAACCAATAGTTCTAAACATTATCAAGGAACAAACATTTTTGCACACCTACCATATACCAGCTTTGAGCTAGGTGCCTTACACTTAAGATCTTTTTACATGTTCACCACAACCTGCTGAAATGGAATTTACGTCCCTCAAATAAGAGAGTAGAATTTGATGTTCATCTAGTAAGAGACAGATTTGGACTTCATACCAGTGGCTTAGAGCACTTCCTTTCTAGGCTTCATACAAATCTAAGTAGCAATCACTGTGTCCTTCCTTCCATGCTAAAATCAGGCTCTGGTGGGAGAGGAAGGATGGGTCCAGCTGAGAAAGCAGGTTACAGTTCAGACTATACGATCTAAATCTATAGATGCTGGGATCTACATATTTGATTAAGGTCCTAAAACTTTAAACCAATGAGTCAACTCCAAGATATAATAGAATAAAACATTTCCCTCGAAAAGCTCTGGAGAACTAAATACAGAAGAAACATTAATGGTTACAAGCAAAACCTATTACAGAGTCTAAGAACAATTACAGGATGTGTTGAGCAGGAAAAATAGTCATTCATTGGGTCAGGCTGTGCTCATAGGATGAAGATAGGAGCTTAGTGAAGATGAGAGGAAACTAAATTAGTCAAAAAATCAGAACAGAGAGACCCAAGCTGGTCTGAGCCACTGGGTAGCTCCTCTGGTAAGTACCCAAAGGGGCAATCACTTTTTGAAGTGATAGCTTCAAACCTGGCCTTACTTGACCTTATTTTAGGTGTACTTTACCTTAGGAGGCAGAGAAGCTATGTGGATTCTTCCAGGGGTCTGGCCAGCACTTGGATGAATGAATGAAGAAACGAAGTGATATCAAGACTTTATCTCCCATTTCAACCATAGAGAAGAAAAAGAAAATGTTAAAATCAAAAGACACAAGAATCATGTTGTTTCTAAGCTTCTCCTTCTAAGGCTCTGGAGGGCTGCAATATAGAAACATAAAACCCCTCTCATCACTGAGCTTGGTGTTGTAAGTTCAAAAATTACAAAAAGAATGGATTATAAGATGTATGTTATAACTTAACTGTAATATCTAGGTCAGTTGCAAATGATTACCATTAATAATTATAAGCTTTTATTGAACTCTTTCTATTTTCAGAGTGCTTTACAGTCATTAATTTGTTATTCCTTGTAACATCCCTACAAGATAGATCATTATTATTATCACATTACAGATGCACTAAGGATGTCAAGTTGGATTTAATTGACCCAGGAATATAGCTATTCTTAGTAGTTCATTTGCCCCTCTGCTTTCTGGTCTTAAAAAGCTACTGATGCTGCCTAGAGGGTAATACTACTAAACTGCAATTTAAAAAGAAACATTGCAGACAACTGAGAGAATCATGGGATCAGAGAGGATACTAAATTTCTGGAAGGTAAAAGGTTTCAGAGAGAAGCCTCAATGTATTCTAGAAGTGCATGCATTAGCTTCTGACCATTTTCTGAAAGATGGCTTTTCTCTTAATGTTACTGCCACCTTAGAAATATGGGTTTTGTTTAGTATGCATACATTTTAAGGCAGTTTATACAATTTGTTCTCACAATACTGAGCCAGATTTCCCACGAGTGATATATCTGAATCCCAGGAGCAAATAATTCTGTACATATAGGAGCTACATGTGATTAGATGTTCACACCAAGAACTAAAAACCAGTATGATCATATGCTCTGAGTAGCATTGCCCAGGAAGACTGGTAAATCTAGGGGGTGGTCCTGCAGTTATTGGAACAAAATGCCTCCATATTCAAGAACAGCATATTATTAGCTGTCTGTCAGCAGGAGGTTTTTTTTCCTTTACCTCTCCTTGTCTGACTTTCTATTTAGTCTCTTGTTGGAGTCTTCTTAATTGGCATAGATATTGTCCTTCTTGTGTATTGAATTATCTCTTTCCCAACCCCCCCAAAAGATATGTTGGAGTCCTAACCCCCAGTAACTCTGAATATGATATTTACAAACAGGATCTTTACAGAAGTAATGAAGTTAAAATGAAATCATTAGTCTGGGCCCTAATCCAATATGACTGGTGTCCTTATAAAGGGAGAAATTTGAACACAAAGATACACATGCAAAGAACAAAGATGTTATGTGAAGATAGATGGTTAGAATAAGGCATCTACAGGCAAAGAGTAACAGTCAATCACCAGAAACTAAGAAAAGGAAGGAAAGGTCCTTCCCTACAGGTTTCAGAGGGATTGTGACTCTGCTTACACTTTTATTTTAGCCTCCAGAACTGCCAGACAATAAATTATTGTTGTTCTAAGTTACCCAGCTTGTGGTACTTATGGCATGCCTAGGAAATGAATATAGTCCTCTTAATAGATTAATCTCGAACACAGATGAAAATTACATTGCCCAAGGCCATGGCCACTGTGTTCAGTTACCCCTAGTTCTAAGTTCCTTCCTACTATATAATAACTTGGGTGTGTAAAAGATGATCCCCACCAACCTGTTGGGCAACATTTTAAATTGTAACATTATGAATGATAATCATGGCCACAGCTCTACATTATGAAAGTTGTCCCCCAAAAGTAAAATTGCCATTGTAGCAAGCTATATCCCTAGTTTGTTAGTGAGCCCTCCACTTATAGCACTACAAAGAAAGTTTTTTAAATGTGTATCCCAAGCAATTTTTTAAAACATAGCAAATTAAATCCAAATAACACAGAAGAAAATAAATATTAAAGATGGAAGATTAATGAAATAGGTAATATTTAATAAAGAAAAACAACAAAATTAAAAGCTGGTTCTTTGAAAAGACATTCCAAGTAATGGATAACCCATGGATAAAGAAAACCAAGAAAAGATGTAAATTTCAAATATTGGAAATGAAAAAGGGTCATTTTTCCACCACACATTTAAAAAATGTTTAAAGGCTGATACAAAGATATTATGAACATACCATCAACAAATTTGACAATTTAGACAAATTTGTTTTAGAAAAATATGGTGTAATAAATTGATAGAACTATACATTTAAAATATTAATTATCTATTATTAAATAAATTTAACCTGTGACTTAAAACTCTCTCACAAAGAAGTGGCCAGAGCTGTATGGCTTCACCTGTAAATTCATCCACCAGTCTTCACAAACTCTTTCATAGAATATAAAAGCAGAAACACTTTTCATATTGTTTCCTGAGTTCAACATAACCTTTCTACCAAAATCTGACAATGACATTGTAAGAAAAGAAAATTTCAGGACACTATCTGTCATGAGCATAGATGCAGAAATCATGAACAATATGTTATTCAAGTCCAAGAGAATGATAAAGCATTTTTACAAGTACAAAAGAACTCCTAAATAAATGAAGAAATAAATCATATTTACCAACTGGAAAATTTGACATTATAAAAATGTAAATTTTACCATAAGTAGATACATAGGTTAAATGAACTACCAATCGAGTGGTTACCAATAGGCTTATTCTCATGAAAATTGACAAACTATTCTAAAGCTCATATGCAAAATATGGAATAACCAAGGCATTCTGAAGAACAAAGCTGGAGGATCTATACTACTAAATACAAAAACTTACTATAAAGCTATAGTAACGAAGACAGTGTGGTGCTAGCACAAGCATAGATAGATGGATTGATGATAGGACATATCATCTCTGAAGAGAGAATCCACAAATAAGCCTGCAACAAATACAGTTATATGATTTATGACAAAGTTAACATTGCAGTGAGCTGGGAAAGGAATGAATTTTTCAATAAATTGGGTCAATTCGATATCCATATGGGAAAACTATATTCTGATTTCTATCTTGCACCATATAAAAAGTCATTTCTCAATGATTTCAGATCTAAATGTAAAAGACAAAACAATAATTCTTCTACATGAGAGAATATTTTCACAATCCTGGAATGAGCATATTTTTCAGAAGGGCACAAAAAGCCCTGACTATAAAAATAGATTTTGAACTTCATTAAAATTAAACAATTGTGCCCATAGAAAGATAACATGGAGAAAGGAAAGGCAAGATACTGACTAGGAAAAAATAACATGTGTGTGTGTAACATTTTCTATATCTAAAATAAATAAATAACTCCTAACATAAATAGAAAAATGGACAAAAGAACTTAATAAGCACTTAACATGAGAAAAAAGTTCAAAATGGCAAATAAATATATGAAAAGGTGCTTAACATCAACAGTCAAAAAGGAACACAAATTAAAAGCACAATGAGGTATTTTCTATACCATCACCAAAATGGCTAATTTGAAATAGACCTACATTACCATTCTGGTAAGAATGTGAAGAAAATAAAACAGTCATTACAGCAGAGAAGAGATAGGGGCACAACCACTTGAAAACTGTTTGGCTAAAGATATACAAATATTATGACCAGCAATTTTATTCCTAATAGTAATGCATACATATGTCTACAAAAACAAATATACAAGCATATTTATAGCAGCATATTCCTAATAGCCAAAAATGGAAACAACCCAATGTCTAACAAAATAAGACTCATGAATAAATTGTAATACTATACTGCAATAGGAATAAGCCTACTATTCCTGCACATACTAACATAGATACACTTCATAAGCACAATATTGAGCAAAAGAAACCAGATGCAAGAGCATACACTCTGATTGATTAAATTTAAATAAAGTTCGAAATCTGAAAAATTCATCCCAGATGATAGAAGTGGGGGGCAGGGAGAGCAGGGAGCGATAAGGGGTGAAAAGACCTATGGGGGTGCTAGTGGTGGTGCATTTCTTGATTGGCACATGGGCACACAGGTATGCTCATTTTAAAAATTGAGCTATACAGGTATGGTTTGTTTGCTTTTCTGTTTGCATATTTCAGTAAAACCCACTGGAAATTCATATCCTACTAATAGTGGGTCTTACAAACTCACAGAATTTTAAAATCTGACAGATTGTTAATTGGGGGATCAAAAAGAAATGACTGACTTACCCTGAAGGGGAGGTAGTTAGAAATGTGGCTGGGAGCTGGGCTGGTGCCTGCCTGTAATCCTCAGCCTCAGGCAGGAGAATTTTGAGTTCAAAGCCAGCCTCAGCAACTTGGCAAGGTCCTAAGCAACTCAGCCAAGACCATGTCTCTAAATTAAAATATATAAAAAGGGGAAGGGGATGTGGTTCAGTGGCTAAGTTTTAATCCCTTGTTGCCCCCTGTCCCCTTCCCCCCCCCCAAAAAAAAAGAAAGAAAAGGAAAGAACCGTGGCTAGGAGAATAAATTCAATGCACACTGTGAAGTTCTCTCAGTGCAATGCTAAGGACTTGAGAATTTATTCATCAGACCATGAAGAGCTGGTAGGGGTTGAGCAAGGCATTATGACCAGATCCACATTTATAGAAAACTTCCTATAGCAATAAGCCAGATATGGAGAAGAGAAGATATAGGGAGACCAGTAAAGATACTATAAAATTATGAGCAAAAATGAAAGTCTGATAGGGAGAAAAAAAAACCCCTCATTTCCTCTTGTCTATCCACATTTGCCCCTCTTATCTAGGCCTGTTGAGTAAATGAGTATAGATTCTGAAAACACTGGTTATGCATGGAAAGTTCCCATCCTTCCATCCCAGGAGCATCTTCATTGTTGATGGCTTGTACAAGACCAAGGCCCTGTAGGAACTGCTGTCAAATAATTTTTATTCTGACAAGTACTCGGGTGCCAGTTCTTGTCATGCTTCATCTCTCAGGGCACATTCATGCATGGAATCTCCTGTAGAGTTAAAAGGAAAAGTTATGTTATCTGATGAAAAATCACAGGACAGAAACTGCACAGCAGCGCAGATCTGAAGACAAAAAGGGTGGATCGACATTTTTTGGCATTAACTTCTTTCCTTGGGTAATACAGTCTGATGTTAAGACAGATTGGAAATACTAAGTAGTAAGGAAGGAAAAAAGCATTAGCAAGTTTGTAATTTAATGTGAAACAAGAATGCTCCTCCAACCCTCCAGACATTGGAAATCTCCCCTGGCTTATGAACAAGTCATATTTGTACAAGGATCCAGCAAAGTGAAAAAATAACCCTCTTCTCCTCCTCCCTACACATGTTTTTTTTTCCTTCTTCTCCTCTTTCCTTGGGTAAGTTTCAGTGGTTTATATAAAGGATATGATATGGGGTATATGGGAAAAAGAGTAAATGCTGCAGGTCTGAACCACTGTCCTTAGAAAGGCCTACTTGAAAGGTTAGCCTTTGACTGGATTTGATTAAGTAATCAAAGGGTTCACTGTGCCTAAAGTGTTTGCACAAATAATATCGTTTGTGTTTGTGTTAGTCAGTGTTCTCCAACAAACAGAACCAATAGGATGCGTGTGTGTGTGTGTGTGCATGTGTGTGTCGTGTGTATGTATTTAGAGAGAAAGAGATTTATTTTAAGAAATTGGACCATGTGATTATGCAGACTAAGTCCAAAATCTGCAGGATGGGCCAGCAGAAAGGAGTCCCAGCCACAGCCCATGTGGTAGTTTGAGTTTGAAGACCATCTGCTGACAGAACTCCTTTTTACACAGGGGAGGTTTGTCTATCTATTCTAGCCTTCAACTGACTGGATGTGGCCCACCCACGGTAGGAGGGCAATCTGCTACACTCAAAGTTCATCTAATTAAATGTAGATCTCACCCAGAAACACCCTAAGCAGCATCCAAAATAATGTGTGACCAAATAATCCAGGCACAGTAGCCCAGCCAAGTACATAAAGCTAACCATCACAATGCTGAACATCTGCTCTCCCTTCAGGAAGTCTGAATATTTGGTATGTGCCAGGCAGAAGCTGCCTATGTGATCAGCCCCCTACCCTGCCCCCTGTGAAAACCCTTCACACTGAACCTCTGATTAGAGCTTCCCTGGTGGATATTTTACAAGTGCTGTTGCAACTTTTTGCTGGGGAAATTAAGAACTCTCTGTGTGAAGAAGGCCCTGGGGAACCTCGAACCTTTCTCCCATTTGACTTTGCCCTTTGCTGAGTTTGCTTTGTGTCCTTTTGCTGTAATGAATCATGGCTGTGAGTGTGACGAGGGATTGAGTCCTGTGAGTTCCCCTAGTGGATCCTCAAACCTGCAGGGTCTCAGGGACCCCCAATACAGGGTGTGACAAGAGCCCTTCTTATCCCTTTCTTCCACTGAAATACATCAAAAAGCATGACAAAAGTAAGTCTCATGTGATATCAAAAGGACATTATAATAAATAACACAAGAATAGCTCAAAAGGGACAGTGATCATATACTATTTTGGAAATATGAAGTGCTACACAAATGCTAAGCTATAATAATTGGGCAAAATTACACTTCTCCATCAATTCCAAAGGACATCTCTACAGATTTTCACAGAAAACAAACCTAATTATGTATGTCTAGCAGGAACTGTTGTAAACCATCTCAATAGACATAGAATATTTTTAGTGGAAGGATAAGTACAGAGACCCATTAACTGAAGGGAAAAATGTTTGGGAACTATTGAATGAAATTTCAAGCCTAATAGGTTTTGAAATTAGTTGATTTGAAATATAAGGAAATAATTCATGTATAATGCTTTCTAGGTTTTGCTTAATAGGCATAATAATTAACTTCTCCAACTCGATAAAAACGTAGGAAATTTACCTACGTTCAGTACTTGACAAATAAATCATAGTAATTACATATTCACATGGCCAATAATAATTCTCTTAACTCAAGCTAATAAGAAAGACTGCTTTAGGGTAATTATTCTTCTCTTATAAATTACATGTATAAAATGACTCCTGCTGGTCGGGCTCTGTGATGATATGGCAGCAGGAGTTTCCTAAATCTTCGACTCAGTATTAACTTCCTTCCATGTCCAGCTTTAGTAAGATGAATATACCCAGAGCATTCTCATACACCCAGACACAGCCTCTAGGATTCTGAGGTGTTGGTGATATGGTACTTGGATTTTTTATTTCAGGGTGACTTGTGTGCTGCTGTTGATGTACAGGCAATATATCAAAATCCCAGAAAAGTCACAGAAGATGAATCATCAAAAGCCTATCACCTAGGAAGTGATTAAAACCATACCAAGCAGAGTCCATCCAACTTTTGTATCACAAACAAGGCTAGTCAATCATTTGACGTGGAATCTAATGCAGAGAGTCTCAAAGTGTACTCAGAGCCAGTACATGAGTATCACCTGGAAACTTGTTAAAAATCCAAATTCTTCAATGACAAACAATAACCCAATTCCAAAATGACCAAAAGACTCGAATAGATATCTTTTTCAAAGAACCTGTGCAAATGATCAATAAGCACATGACACGATATTTAACATGACTAGCCGAATTAGGGAAATGCAAATCAAACCACAGTGAATTATCACTTCAAACCCATTAGGATGGATATTATAAAAACACATACACAAACAGAAAGTAGCCACTGTTGGTGAGGATGTGGAGAAATTGGAACCCTTGTGTATTGCTGGTAGGAATGTGAAATGACCCAGCCATTGTGGGAAAGGAGACAATAGTTGCTCAGAAAGTTAAATGTAGAATTACTGTATGATCTAGCAATTCTACTTCTGGATATATAGTCAAAAGAACTGAAAGAAGAACTGAAATAGAAACACCAGTGTTCGTCAGCATTATTCATGAAGACCAAAAAGTAGTAATGACTCAAATATCCGTCAACAAAAGAACAGATAAACAAAATGTGGTATATATAGATATACTTTCCATCTTAGAATAGAATGACACTCTAATACACACCGGAATTTGAATGAACCTTAAATACAGTATTCTAAATGAAAGGAGTTAGACAAGAAGGAAATACTATTTTATGATTCCACTTATATAAGGTACCAACAATAGTCAAATTCAAAGACATAGATGGTAGGAATGGGAAAAGAATGGTGAGTTATTTTTTCATGACTCTAGAGTTTCTATTCATGATGGCAAAAACAGTTCCGGGAATCAATAGTGGTGATGATTGAGTAACATCATGAATGTATCTATGACACTAAATTGTACACTTAAGTCTGGTTATCTCCAATAAGCAAGAGGGCTATCTGGTGGGAAACAAGAGTCTTGGAGATCACTACCCAGAGATGCTATGGAGGTGCTGAGACAGATGGAGAATTACCCTGGCTCTTCTTTCCTCCTGACTGCCAACCATATGAATTTCCCATTAATTAAGCCTACCAGAAGGCAAGGAAACAAAGGAGCCTGGGAAATGTCCCAGGTATTACAATGTAGAAAACAGGTGTGGTAGGAATGGATCTGGGATGTGAAATCGGCAGTTTTGGGGTGAATATAGCATGAACAAGGAAGATGCACTTCTTTTTATTAGAAAGAATAATCACTCAGAACAAAAACATTTGAATATAAGACCAGCTCTATCAAATATGATCTTCAGGAGTTTAAACAAGTAATATTTCCTCCCTCAGCCTCAGTTTCTTTTTTCCAAATTAGGGGTAGCCATGTGATCAACTTATTCAAGACTTTTGCAATCATCAAATGGAAGAATGTCTGTACACATGTTTGTTAACAATAAACCATCACATGAATACAGTGGCATCGTTATTAAAAATAAAGCCAATGATATACTGAAGAAATTTTCATCCATTATTAGGACTCTGAATTGAGGTACCAACAACAACTTTCCAAAGAAGAATTGGAATGTCTCCCCCCACCCCCATCCCACCCCACTCCGGGCTGTCTTCTCTTATTCAACATCATTCTATCCCAATTCAAAATCTGAATTTTGGAAAACCAATCTTGTTTAACAATGGGGCAACTCATCACCTATAGCTCTTTTTAATTCTAGTTTCCCAAAAGAATTGGGTGGGAATGAAGAGTAGAAAGTTTAGTGGTAGCAGGAATATGAGGGACCATAGGGTAGAGGAGAATAGGAGGCATTGGGGTTGTGGTGGGAGGAGTCAATGTTGAGCTGCTTCCTTTTGACACAAGCTTCATTGCATAAATATGAGAGCTTGAGAGTTCAGAGCTAACAGGACAGCTTCGGGTTATCAAAATAACCTGAAGGAAATTCTTATCTCAATCATGCATAAATAAATAATGCAGTGATATGCCGGAAGACACCAGAACAGACGCAGAAAGCTAGTTTGTGTGAATTGGATTACTTAATAACATTACTGTGAAAGAGGGATTTTTTAAAAAAAGAGCTTTGAGACAGTTTCTTAGCTTTTTAATTGTTTCTTACTAGTGGTCTTTATAAAAATGCAGAAGCTTTCCTTCTTTGATAATGTTAATTGTGATTTTCAGGTGACATGCAAAAAATCTTGCTTAAGATTTTTCTCAAAAATTTGAAAAGCCATTAGACAGGATCATGGTGTAATAGGACATAATATTTTTCCTTTTAAAAAAATAAGTGTAGAGTTAAGATGGTATTGCACATTTATGATTTAATAAAACAGTTCCAAAGGAAAAAAATAATTGGCAATGTTGAGATGTCTGGACTGGTATCCTAATTTCTAGCCTCAAGATGTGGACCACTACTACATAAAATGATGGATGCTTCCAGTTTTTCAGCTATTAAATAGCAGTTTGGGCAACATTATGTCTAAGATCACTTTCAGTTCTAGCATTTCATGTTTTTCCAGCAAACTTCTAATTTCATTTTATTTAGAAAAGCTCTACCACTACTAAAACAAAGGGACCAAGCATGCAAAATAAAGACACTTGTGGCAATGTGTCCCTTTTGCTGTGCTAAGATCTACTTTTGAGAATATTAAGTATAGAAACATATCAAGGGAAAGGATGGCTGGCATAGTTTCTGTAAATATCTTTATATATCTTCTCATTTTATTTTCCAAATTGGATAATTACCCTCAGATAGGCTCATCAGCAGATGGTGATGCTCAGGCAGGGACCATCCTGTAGGACTGCCAGAGCTTGGCTGCAGCATGCTCAGGACTTCAGCAAGACCACACAGCTAGAAACATCCAAGACAAGCAGGGCCTTCTCAACATCAAAAGACAGTGGAATCTGATCTTTCATCATATTTCCTGGCAGGCAGCAGCTGGAAAGGAAGAAGACAATCATTGACAGTCATAAACAGCCCCAAGAATCCTGGAACCTATTTGGAAAGCAGAAACCTAAGTCTGGACTTCTCATCATTTAACAAGTGAAAGACAGGAGCCAACGTTTGGGTATAAATATGTGACCATATTTCATTGTCAGAGATGTTTTGAAACACCTTTCCGTTTCACAAGGAAATAATCATGAGATGTGTTGTCAGAGCACGTTCCAACTATTCTCTTAAACACACTTGTTTCCGGTAGCACTAACTCATAATAAATCACTGTAGGAAAAGAATCTCTACAGCTGATTCCATAATATTTGAACATCACTGGCAACCTGGAAGCAATACATCCTAAGGAAAATAAAATAAGAAAGAAAATATAAAGAGCACAGACTTTCAGGTCAGACAAACTGAGGACCTAAAAGGCTATGGGGGTCTCATGGGGGACCCTGAATCTACATTTGTTAAGTGTGAAGCAGTATAGTGTGAACTCAATAAATGGATGCTACTAGTATCATTCTTATTATTGTAATGTACTTCTGAAAGAAGTTTTTTTAGTAAAATCTTACTTTTTGATTATTTATATCTGCTTTGAGTTCATCTGATCAATAAGTACCTGTGTATTCTCAATAGCTACCAAAAGCCATTAGCCTCCCTATCTTAATTCATATCTCTGTCACTATGGAGCTCCCCACGGAAGGTAGCTGCTCTTCTGATTTCCTCCATCTCTCCATGCCTGAATAATGATGATTATAAAGTTCTCTGATGTTAATCGAGGCTTAAAGATATTAAGCCATCCAAATCAATAAAAGCTTGGTATAATTAAAGTTAAGCACCTCTTTTTGTGCTTCCGAAAAGCCATAACAATGCTCTTGCTTTTTAGAAAGGGTTGGCTGAAGTCTATAGATTTTCAATAAGTTAAATTTCCAAAGGGATTTGTTTTTCAGAGGGCCAAAAGAAAAACGATAAAAAAGAATCTGAAAGTACTGTATTGGCAAGGATTTTAAAGATAATTACCCACATTAGTCACTTTTTCTCCATTTTATTTCTCTGCACTTTTTTTTTCTAAATAACTAGAAAGGGAATCCAATACAACATTCCATGATAATGAAACAGATCCCTTCATGAACTATAAGTCCACTTGAAATATAAATCCCAATGACACCACCGTAGTTGCCAGCAGATGTTCAAGTATTCAGTTCACCTTAGGTGATGAGGTGATAGTCAGTGAAGGTACCCATCACTGGGACTCATAAGACCTTCTCCTTAGGTGCTCTTGGTTGGCACGGAGCTTTCCCACAGGGGTTTGTGGTGGGATTCTGGGTATTCTGCTCACAGACCGCGACAAACTATTCTGCATTCTGTCTGCCTCCAGAAGCAACTACAGAGCAGGCCCTCCAGTGTTTGTAATGCCTATGTATATTGAGATGGGAGTCATCGATGACGGTACTTCAACAATATACACTGCATTACATGGCTGATCAGCATTCTTGGATGTCTCTGACATTTTTGGTGTTATACAAAATAAAAGAACATGTAATCCCACGAAGCCTTCAACATAGCAGAGTTGTATATATTTTTCACCCTCTATATGTGAGAACCCATAGCTAGGGATGATATTCAAAATATTTATTATCCTGTATGGCCTGGCATACTAATCATTCAAGATATCAGCCAACAACTGATACAATCGCATTTCTGCTTTTCGGCTGAACATCAGTTCTCCTTTTCTTGGATTCTTTAGAACCCTCCCTGCATTAAAGAATTTCCAACATAGATTGATTATAAACCCTAGCAAATGAGAAGATAAAGTCATCTTGAGGCCTTTGAGCCTAAGCATGAAAGGATATCCAGAGGGAGCTGGAGAATAGTATTTGCGGGAAGAGAGAAGATAAAAGTGTACCATTATGACCCCTTATTCAACTCTAAATTTTTGAAAGGACAAAATCTCTTGTGGGAAAAAAAAGGAAGTTCCATTGTAGCAACGTTCTACAATTCTAATTATAGGTACTTTAACTTAATGTATATTTTGGCAAGAACTTTGAAGGAAGAGATGCAATTCTATTGACAGAGAACCCAATTTTTCATAATGCAGAAGTTTAGGCCAGTGTGTAAAGTTCTGGAATACCAGAGGGCACAGCTGTGCTGGTGTCATATGGGACTGGGAGCACCCTTCTCCTTCTTGAGCACAGATCCATACCTGGGTGCTCCAAGGAATGAAAGGCACAGCAGGAAGCTGGAAATGGAGCCAACTTCTCCTTCCTGTGCTGTTCTGCAGCCATAGCTTCCCACTCCTCTGTGATACCCATAAGTATCATTCCTCAAAATCATCAGTTTATATACTGTGATTAGCATGAGCTTTAACTTCAGAGGAAAACAAGGCATGAGTGAAATCTAAGCCTCTTGACAGAATAGATACTGACAGAGAGTGGAACACTAACGTACCATGGCTTACCAGGACAAATTGGAAGAGCCTAGAGTGACCAGTGTGGTGGGGGTGGTAGCAATACAGAAATCCATGGGCAGGATCTACCTTCTACCTTCTAAGGAATGAAAGAACAGATAAGATTAAATAGCCCCTTCCGTTTCCCTTCCCAGTTGTAGGGACACAAATGTCTATCAGGAATAATATTTAAGGTCTTTTTATTTATTTGTTGAAAGATAATGATGTCTTTTTAGATTATAATTAAAATAAAACTTTTCATCTTATAGTATACATGCACAGAATAGTAAAATCATAGAAAATGGAACTTGTTTGAAAGTTACAACTGCCCCCTCACCAGTTTGCCAGAAAAATGTGTTGGTTTTTATTTTCTGCCCTGGCTTCTCTTCTTCCCTGCTTTGTCTGGTGGCCTTGGGAGTTAATTTTATGTGTCAGTTTCCAAGATGACTGGTAAAGCATTATTTTCTGAGTGTGTCTGCAAGGGTGTTACTGTCATCCAATCTGTTTTAAGGGTCTGAATAGAACAAAAAGGCAGAGGAAGAGTGAATTCACTCTTCTCTTTGCTTAATCTGGGACATCCATTTTCTTCTGCCCATAGACCCTGATGTTCCTAATTCTCAGATGTTTGAAGTCAGACTAGAACTTTCACCATTGTATTTTCAGGCCTTTAGATTCAGTTTCAATAATATGCCAACTCCTTGGTTCTCCAACCTGCAGATGGCAAATTAAGAGACTTCTTGTAACCATGTAAGTCAATTGCTGTAATAAATCTCTCTCTCTCTCTCTCTCTCTCTCTCTCTCTCTCTCTGTATGTGTGTGTGTGTGTGTGTGTGAGAGAGAGAGAGAGAGAGAGAGAGAGATCTATTTCTCTGGAAAACTCTGACTATACAGGCCTTGGATTCTGATGTCTCCAGGATTAATGCAGGGGAGGAAGGAGATATAAAGGACAGAAAACGTATTAGTTTTGGGTTCCCTATGATCACGCCAAATGTTTAATACTGACTCACTCTGGTAGGATAGATGACCAAACTGACTTCTTTTATAGGGTGCATTGCAGATTCTTCAGATGTGCTCTTGAGAATATTGGACTCCATTTCCTGTGATTTTTCCTCTGGCTGACTGCTAGCATTTTCTTCCTTAGTCTCTAGCCCCTCTGAGGCATTGCTTTTGAGCAGATTGCAAAACCAGGTCAGCTCCTTTCATCTCTAAAGCCAGCTTCTGCCTCATGAATAATATTTGCATGAACTCCACCGACCACATCCCCTACCCCCAGTGCAGCTCGTTGCTTCTCTCTCTGCTCTGCCAGATGAGAGTCAAAGCCTCTCATCTTAAATTCCTGAGGTGCATGCTAGACATTGGTCTACTATTTGTAGCACATTCCATGGTCACTTATCAAGCCTTCTGGATGGTCTCTTTGAAGAGAGATAAGGGGGAAGTCTTCCACCCTTCTCTCATGAGGGCTAGGACTCACAGTCCAGTGATACTCCCCAAAGAAATGTTCTTCTCTATTCCACATCTTAAATTATTTTCTTTAGAGTGGATGGCAGGCTTAGTTCATAGCCACTTCTTTTGCAAACTATAGATGAGCAATCTAGAAATTCAATTTGTGTGACACACTTGCTATCTAGGGTCTTATTTACTCAGTCAAAATCGAAACTAAAGTCACATTATAACATCCTGTTTTTCTTAGCATTTGTCTGGAAGGAAACAAAAGAGCAAAAAATGGACTAGATGCAGCAAGTTTTAACTCTTTAACTGCAAGTTGAGTGTTCATTTCTAGCACTCCCCATCTGTTATGGCCTGGATCTAGAATATCCCCCACAGGCTCATGTACTTAAAGACTTGGTTCCCAGTGCAGCAATATCCAGAGGTGAGGCTCTTAAGAAATAATTAATCAGGAGGGCTATAACCTGATCAGGGAATTAATCCATTTGGTGGATTAATAATTTGAATGGATTATTGGGAAGTAGCCTTAATTGGAGGAAATGAGTCACTGGTAGCATGCCTAAAAGGGTATTTCTTGTGCTGAGTCTCTCTCTCTCTCTCTCTCTCTCTCTCTCTCTCTCTCTCTCTCCCCCTCCCCTCCTTTCCTCTCTTCTTCTCCATCTCCCTCCTTCCCAGCTGCCATGTGCTAAGCAGCTCTCCTCTGCCACACCCTTCTGCCATGATGTTCTGACTCATTTTAGACCCAAAGCAATAGAAGTGGCCAACCATGGTCTGAAACCTATGAAATTATGAGGGGGGGGGGAAAAAACCTCTCTTAAACTGTTTGTGTCAGGTATTTTGGTTACAAACTGACAAACAAGCTATCACAGCATCCTCACTTCCTTTCCCATTGGCTAAGTCAGTTTGGGTTGCTATAACAAAGATACCATGGATTGGGTAGTTGAAACAACAAACATTGCTTTCTCACATTCTAGAGTCTGGGAAGTCCAAGATCAAAGTGCCAACAGGTCAGGTATCCCGTGAGAATCTTATTATATGTCCACATGGTAGGGACCTGTGGGAGGGGAGAAAGAGAGGAAGAGAAAGATTGCATGTATCATTTATTTATTTATCTATTTATGTATTTGCACTGGAGATTGAACTCTACCACTGAACCACATCCTTAACTCTTCTTATATTTTATTTTGAGACAGGGCCACTGAGTTGCTTAGGGCCTCATTAAGTTGCTAAGGTTGATCTCAAACTTGAAATCCTCCTGCCTCAGCCTCCTAAGTCACTGGGATTACAGATGTGCACCAGTGTGCCCAGTACACATGTATATCTTTTTAGAAGGACATTAATTCCTGTGTCCAGGCTCCATTCTCTTGACCCAATTGCCACCCAAACCCTATTTCCAAATACCATTACTTTGGGACATTCAGCATGTGAGTTTTGGGGAGATATAAACATATGGTACTCTCTCCTTCTAGAAAAAATTAAGTTTAACTTTTTTTATTAACATAAAAAACAATATTTTGAGGTTCATCAAGGAGTAGGTAAAATAAACTATACTTAAGTCACAAAAATATACAGAAAAACAAGGAAATAGTTATGGTTTAAAAGTTGGTATAGTTGATACCGTAGAAAAAGAAGGGAAAGAGGTCATAGAGGGAATTTGGGGGTATTAGTAATGTTTTATCCTGTGATTTGAATGATATATGGGTATTTACTTTATATTTTATGCAAATTCTCTGTGTGTATTTCATAATTTAAATATTTTAATTTTTAAATTATTACCAAAGAAGTGGGCTTGGCTGGAGAGGGAAGTAGCAGAGTGGAAGCACAGGGATATAGCTGAAGATTATTATATTAGTCCAAGTAAAGTTATGCTGGTGGCTTGAACCAGAGTGGTGGTGGGAGAAATCATATAAAATGCTAAGATTTATACTATATTTTCAGGACTGAGTTTCTAGGAATTGCTGATACCCTAGCTGTGAGTATGTTGGGATAGAGGTTGCCACAGAGCATAAAAGAGAGAAATTAAGGATGATTCTTAGGGTTCAGGACTGACCTTATGGGGTGAATGGATGGTACCATTCAATAACATCAAAAGACTTGGATTAAAGCATTCTAAGGAAACAATTAGATGTATAAACATTTCAACAATTTAGTGTATGTATTATTTATTAACACAATTTCATAGTGTTCTTCTTTCAATAATCACTAAATTAGTGCAAATAACCTCTGCATTTTATAAAAGAAAGTCAATAAGCATTAAAAAGTCCTCATTTGGCTTCTTGTATCTTAGTTGTTATTATGCAATGTCAACTATAACTAGCACACCTTGTGTTAGATGATAAGGTAATACGAAAAAGAAGAAAACAAATATATGTAAGCATATTTCTAACAACAAAAAAAGAATACTCAAGACATTTGTAGACCTAATTTTTGCAACTAACCAAGTAGTTTTAGTTGGTATTTAAAGCTACCTTCTTCCATTACCCATTCTATATTTCCATTACCTGCAGCAGCAACCTTACTGACCTTTGCCTGGTGGAGTGATCCAAACTTTTATTTTTCCAAGGTCTGGGACATTACTAGCCCTGTCTGAATTGAACTATTATAGTTTCTTTCATTACTTTTAATCACAGGGCATAGTGTTTCCTAAGGCATCTTCTGTATTCCAAACATACTCTTCCTTATCTTCAATCCAATTTCCCCTTGGTAATCAGGATCAGTCCTCCTGCCAATACACTAACTCCTGTCTGTCTTTGCTTGTTAATTCAGAGGCAAGAGGAGCCCAAAATAGTCAGGCAGCAGTCTTGACTTACAGTTCAATGAATGGAATCATTACTGTGTTTCCTGGTGGAAGCATTCCTTGCTTTAGATTAAGACTTAGACTACCAGAGGATGAGATCACAGAAAGGAGAGAAAGTTTTTGCTAGTTGATCTCTAGGGATAACAGTAAGCATTGCTACTTTTACTTCGGTCCTTTGATTCTTCGACTTGTGAATGCTGACTAGAGGAGAAAGAACACTGTACATTGGATGCTGAATAAGAGCACATACATCCCTTGGAAAATAGTTTTAACCTTGTAAAATATTGCCACCTAACTGGTTCCATAACTAAGTGTCTTCAAAAGGCCACTGTACTGTTCTATCAAGACAACTGTTTCAGTATGATGAGGAATATGATGAGATCATTACATTTCATGACAATGGGCCCATTGCTGCACTTAATTTACTGTGAAATGAATTAATTAATCAGAAGCAATGCTTATTGTAATCCTTATACTATGATAATGGACAATAATTTTTTCAAGTAAAATTGTGGAAGGTAATTTGAGGAAAAGAATTGCATATAAGCAAGGCAAATACACATCCAGAACAAGTTTCTAGTCTAGTGAGACTATAACATCGACCAGTCCATGATGGAAGCAGGTTCAATGTAACCAAAGTACCTCCAGGTAGCTGGCTGATCATCTCATAAAATAGTACCATAGTGGGGACTCAGTTTTGGTATTAGTTGCTAACAGATTGGACTTTTCAACAGTGATTGTATCCAGGTCAGCATTGGTAAATGCAAGTCTATGTTGTTGAACCCGTGCATAACCTCCATCTCAGCCATATCCATTCATGAGCCCATTAGGTAATAATAGACATGGCTGGGGCAAAATTGACAGATATCCATAGAACACGTCACTTGATCATTAACATTATACTTTGCGGAGGTCAACTTTTGGTGAACCAGTCACATGAAACACAACTTCGTGTCTTTTGCTCATTCAGAGAGGCCAATCTATATGTCCCTTCCCTAGACTTCCTTGTCTCTAATTTTCCAATCATGTTCTTTCTGGGTCCCTAATTATTCAGCTAAACCATTGACCACAATCTATTAACTTATATATAATTGCACATCTGGCTGATTCTCCTTCCAAATAAAATGAAAAACTAGGCACACTGGGAGAATTTGCCTTCTGTCCTTCAGGAGTGTCTGAGAAAAGGGCTATAGTCTGAGAAAAGGTGGTGCCTGCAGAACCATCTTTGAATCCGGCCCCAATTTTCTATTCCTAAGTCAACTGGTCTTAGGTAAACTCCCTCATGAGGCCATAAATTCAAACTGGGAGAAAAAGGTAGTGTACGAGGAGTGGAAGCCCTGGGCAATCAGGCTACTTCTTCATGTAAATTGCTTAGGACCTGCTTGAATCTGATCTTGAATATGCTATTTCCATTTGCCCAACCTTATAGCTTGATGGATCAGACAACACCTACTTCATGATGGGTAGCACATGTCATGTGGTAACTTGGTAAACCATAAGTAAATGCTCAGCTTCTACTAAGTCCAGTAGCAAGCACGTTTCTCAAAAGGAGAGTAGTTATCCACAGAGGATGGCAGAACTTTATTCTAAAATTAAGGATCTATACCATGATTCACCTATATGAGCCTACTAAAGTCCCTAAACAGCATCCTTATCTGTTGCTGACACTTTAATTGTCATTGCATCTGCTGGGTCACGTGGTCCAGATAGCCAAGCACCTTGCATGGCAGCCTGAACCAGTTGCAGCACTTTCTCTTGTTCTGGACTAAACTCAAAACCTATAGTTTTTTATGGGTCTCTCAGTAAATAGGCTGAAGTCACAAGACTAACGGGGACTTTTTTGCCTTCAAAATCCAAAGAAACTCACTCACTCGGCATTATGCATCTTAGGGGGTTGTAGGATGGACCATAAGCAGCAATTTATCCTTCATATTGGAAGAGACATCATAACATGCCCCACACACCACTGGCCTCCTAGAAGTTTCACTGAGGTAGACATCCCCTGAATTTTTGTTGGATTTATTTCCCACCCTCTGGTATGAAATTGTCTTATCAATAAGTTTAAAGTAGTTGCTACTTCCTGTTCGCAATGCCATCAATTTAAAGGACCAGTATGATGTCTTATGGAAGAGAAAGGCAATCTAGGTACCTATGAACTAAGTTATCCCACAAAAAGCCAGGGTGTTTATAAACCTCTATGGTAGGACAGTGTTCATCCTATTATCATTCCCTGAGTAAATGTAGTACAAGATAGTCTGCTTCTTCCTCCATGTGCTCATCTAACCCAGTTTTGCTCCCTAGGATGGACCTCTTTCCTCTTCATATAAGACGTACTTGGGTATTCTCATTGCCCTTAATAAAGGTCACTGAAACGTGCTTGCATCCTAATCCCCAGAACCCATAAATGCTACTTTCTATAGTAATAAGGACTGTGTAGGCATAATTAAGAATTTTGAGGTGGTGAGGTTTCCTTGAATTATCTGGTTGAGTCAAATGAAACCACAATGGTCCCTTTTAAGGGTAAAGCAGGAGAGTTAGACAGAACATGATGTGATAAAAGCAGAAGTTGGAGTGATATGTTTTGAAGATGGAGGAAGGCATCAAAAGTTGAAGAATACAGCCAGTGAGGGCTGAAAAGAGTCAAGAAAACAGATTCTTCCACTCAAAGGACACTAGAACTGTTTTCATCACAGTTTTGCCAAGTAAAACTTATCACAAACTTCTGACTCCAGGGCGTTAAAGAATAAATTTGTGTTGTGGTGTTTTAAGCCACTGAGTGTGAGATAATTTGTTACAGCAGCAGTAGGAAACTAGTACACTCCTTGCTTACGGTTTTGAGGTCAGCCTGCACTATTTAAAGTGTGATTATGAGAAAGTGTGGGAAGAATCCATTTTTTTTTCATAGTTTTATTTTCTTTTTATTGGTTGTTCAAAACATTACAAAACTCTTGACATATCATATTTCATATATTAGATTCAAGTGGGTTATGAACTCCCATTTTTACCCCAAATACAGATTGCAGAATCACATCAGTTACACATCCACATTTTTACATAATGCCATATTAGTAACTGTTGTATTCTACTACTTTTCCTATCCTCTACTATCCCCCCTCCCCTCCCCTCCCATCTTCTCTCTCTAACCCATCTACTGTAATTCATTTATCTCCTTGTTTTTTTCCCCATTCCCCTCATAACCTCTTGTATGTAATTTTGTGTAACAATGAGGGTCTCCTATTTCCATGCAATTTCCCTTTTCTCTACCTTTCCCTCCCACCGTCTCTGTTTAATGTTAATCTTTTCCTCCTGCTCTTCCTCCCTGCTCTGTTCTTAGTTGCTTTCATTATATCAAAGAAGACATTTGGCATTTGTTTTTTAGGGATTGGCTAGCTTCACTTAGCATAATCTGCTCTAGTACCATCCATTTCCCTGCAAATTCCATGATTTTGTCATTTTTTAGTGCTGCATAATACTCCATTGTGTATAAATGCCACATTTTTTTTTATCCATTCATCTATTGAAGGGCATCTGGGTTGGTTCCACAGTCTAGCTATTGTGAATTGTGCTGCTATGAACACCGATGTGGCAGTATCCCTGTAGTATGCTCTTTTAAGGTCTTCAGGGAATAGTCCGAGAAGGGCAATAGCTGGGTCAAATGGAGGTTCCATTCCCAGCTTTCCTAGGAATCTCCATA
>NW_026000211.1:996825-1005835 GCF_001458135.2 Marmota marmota marmota | reverse complement strand
CTGAGAAAAAGGTACATCCACTTGATGATGGTTGATATATTCTATATATGTCAGTTAAGTCTAGGTTATTGATTGTGATATTGAATTCTATAGTTTCTTTATTCAACTTTTGTTTGGAGGATCTGTCCAATGGTGAGAGAGGTGTGTTAAAGTCACCCATAATTATTGTGTTGTGGTCTATTTGATTCTGGTACTTGAGGAGAATTTGTTTTATGAACGTTGCAGCACCATTATTTGGTGCATAAATATTGATAATTGTTATGTCTTGTTGGTGAATGGTTCCTTTTAACAGTATATAATGTCCTTCCTTATCCCTTTTCATTAACTTAGTCTTGAAGTCGATTTTATTCGATATGAGGATGGCCACCACTGGTTGCTTACGAGGACCATGTGCGTGGTATATTTTTTTCCCAACCTTTCACCTTCAGCCTGTGTATGTCTTTTCCAATCAGATGTGTCTCCTGGAGGCAGCATATTGTTGGATTTGTTTTTTTAATCCATGTTACCAGCCTATGTCGCTTTATTGGAGAGTTTAGGCCATTAATGTTTAGAGTTACTATTGATAGATGGTTTGTAATTCCAGCCATGTTTGATTATTTATCTTTCTTTTTTTTTTAATTTAGTTTGTTTCTCCATGCTTGGCTTTCCCCCCGCCCTCTGTCTTTACTGAGGCACTTCCCACTGATGGTTTTGGTTATTGTTTTTCATTTCTTTCTCGTGTACTGTTTCGCTCAAGATGTTTTGCAATGCTGGTTTTATGACTGCAAATTCTTTTAACTTTTGTTTATCATGAAAGATTTTTATTTCGTTGTCATATCTGAAGCTTAATTTTGCTGGATACAAAATTCTTGGTTGGCATCCATTGTCTTCCAGTCTTTGAAATACGTTGTTCCAGGATCTTCTCGCTTTCAGCGTCTGTGATGAAAAATCCGTTGTTAACCTTATTGATTTACCCTGAATGTAATCTGCCTCCTTTCTCTTATAGCTTTTAATATTTTCTCTTTGTTCTGTATATTGGATATCTTCATAACAATGTGTCTTGGCATTGGTCTACTGTGATTTTGTATGCTCGGTGTCCTGTATGCATCTACAATTTGTATATCCATTTCCTTTTTTATTTCTGGAAAGTTTTCTATAATTATCTCATTCAGCAGGTTGCTCATTCTCTTGGTTTGAACCTCTATACCTTCCTCTATCCCGATGACTCTTAAGTTTGGTTTTTTTATGCTATCCCATATCTCTTGGATGTTTTTCTTATGATTTTTTACCAGCCTTTCTGAGTTGGCTAGACTCTTTTCAAGATGATATATTTTGTCTTCATTATCTGACATTCTGGCTTCTACTTGCTCCACTCTGTTAGTGATACTCTCATTTGAGTTTTTAATTTGGTTTATAGTTTCCTTCATTTCTAGAATTATTGTTTGATTTTTTTTTATAATCTTTATCTCCTGATAAAGATGCTTAATTTCTTCTTTTATCTGTTTATGTAATTCATTTTTAATGTGTTCTTTCACTGTTTGAATTTGCTGTCTCATATCCTCTTTAAGGTTCCATTCAATCTGTCTAATGTAATCCTTGAGTTCTTTATTTGACCATTTTTTCTGATGCCTCTAGGTCCTCCTGAATATTTATTCTGTCCTGCATTGTTTGTACTCCTTTTCTTCCTTGCTTTTTCATGCTGCTCATGTTACTTCTTGTTCTGTTTGACTGCTGAGTTACTGTTTACTCCTATAAATTTATTTGATGCTTGGGAGGAAAGGTATTAGAAGGGAAGGGAAGAAGTCACTAAAGAGAATGAGAGTAAGCAGGTAGAATTCAAGGAAGGGAGAATAAGGAAATTGAAAAGACAAAAGAAAAAAATAGAAAAAATTAAAAAGAAGAAAAAAAATTAAAATTAAAAAAATAATTAAAAAATTTTTTAAAAAAATTAAAAAACAACAAAAAAAGAAAATGAAAAAAAAAAACAAATAAAAAAATTAATAAATGCAGTCTTAGAGTTTGATTAACTTCTCTTCCAGTAGGTGGAGCTGTTCCCATCGGGCCAAGCTTCTCTTCTCAATACGCGGGAACCAATCACTGTGCAGCAGCTCCTCCTCCCAGACTGGGCGGGTCTCCAATCCTGAGTGCCTAGGGCCTTCTCTTGTGTCTAGTAACTTCCCCACTTTTCCTCTAGCCAGGCCCCGCTCACCGGTGACGCTCACCACAATACTGGCTTCATGCCAGGTCTGCTGCTCCCAGGAGTCCTATTTTCATGAACGACTGGGCACACTCTCCCTGTTTGCCATTCCCTCAGACCCTACGTTTGTAGAGCTTGGGGCTGAGAACCCTCAGCGAATTTTGCTTGCCCTCTGGTAGCCACGCCCCCGGTAGCTGGTGCAAGAGACCTCAGTTGTCAGCACTGGTGGGAGCGGTAGCTGGGAGTTCCGCGCCACGGGTTCTGCGCCACTCCTGATTCCCTCGGTCTGGCTATCGTGCTCACGGGAGAGCTGGGAGGGGCCCTTAAGGTTTCCCCACTGTGTGGAGAGGGAAGGCTAGGGGGTTACACACCTGTCGCTGCCGGTTTCAATGGAAGAATCCATTTTTACCTTCTACCATTAAAAATGAGCTATATTATTTGGAGAATTGATCCCAGAGTTGGGTTATGATTAATTTGAGCCCACTCTTTCACTGCTTGTTGATTAAGGAATGTAACCCAAGTTCATCAGTGCATGAATTCACCCAGCAACAGGGATTACTTTAGAAATAAAAATGTGACCCAATTTGGGCCAATGAGATCCAGAGAAAAACAAAGAAAGACAATTTCTCTTGTTTTAGTTTCTATTTCACTGAGAAGTAGAAGCAAGCAAGAATTGTTCTTTGCCTCCCATCACCATATATGTAGCCATTTACTTTCTGCTGTGCCTGTACATTTTACCTTCTTCCTAGACAGTAAAGATGAACTTCCAGTGAAGGTCTTCTAGGTCTCATCTTTCCTGCCTAACCAAGGATGTTTTGCCCCAGAAATTATCCCTTTGTCCTGCACCATGAATTTCCTCTTCTGTATTATATCTTCAGTAGCATACAAATAAACTTTCATTCTTTCTATCTTAAAATCCCTCTCTTGAATGACTCCTAATGGGCATGAGTTTTCTTTTGAGGATGCTGCAAATGCTCCAATATTGATTGTACCAATGGTTGCGCAATTTTGAGTACCCTAAAAACCATCAAAGTGTACACTTTGAATGGTAAATTGTACTTATGTGAATTATAGATGAACAGATTTATTATAAAATAAGAGATGTTGGCAAATATAATATTCTAAATGTTTGAAATAAGTCACAATGATTTTGAACTCCTTTAATGGAGGATCTTAAAACATTTGCAACCTTATTCTATAAAAAAATGATACAAATAGTATCTACTCATTAATAAAAGTATAAGCTAGAAAAGAAGATTAGAAACTAAAAGTACATCCCCCAAAGTTCTATCTTGACATCACTCCTTTTTCTCTTTAATTGTTACTTTATTCCTTTCCTTCCCTTTGCTCCATTTACTGAAGAATTGGCCCATTAGGGTCTAGACTCAAAATTGGCACTGGCAAGTTGGAAGTCCACCAACATTGTTATTGGCCAAAGAAAATCATGCCATTGAGTCTAAAATCAAGGAGCTGGTTACTGCACTTTATGTGTAGGTGGAGTAATTGTAAAGTCATACAGTTAAGAGCACAGACTCAGAAAGTGGTGAAGAACTGGGGGTCAATAATTTTTATTCTGCCGTATTTCTTGAATCACTTCTTCAGTGGTTTTTAGAACACTACTCTCTACTAGTTTCAATCTTATTCCACTAGTTCCTCCTTTCTCAGCAGTGGGTCTGGAATGCTCTGAGTCCCAGTCTTGGGAACTCTTCTCTAGCTACAATCTTTCATTCAGTAATATCTCATCTGTTTTTATGGCTTTAAAAAACTCCTATATGTTGACGACTCCCCAGTTTATATCTTTACCTTCACATCTCTCCCAAACTCCATACTCAAACATGCAACTGCACTTGAATATCTAACAGTAATTTTAAACTTGGCAAGTTCAAACACAAACCCCATTTAATATATTCCCGATCTAATAAATAGGGAACTATTCCCCATCTAATAAGTGGCAACCCTTTCTATCTATTTGCTCAGGTAAACCTCGGAGTCATTCCTGATTCTTCTTGTTTTCTTGCCACTGTTATTTATTACATTTTAATAGCCTCTTTCTCCTTAGAGCATTATTTAACACAGCAGCTAGAGTAAGCTTTTTAGAAATATGTCCAGCTGTGCCATTCTTCTGCTCAGAATCATTCAAGAACTCCCAGCTTACTCATGGCAAAGTCCTACTGTGGCCTTGAGGTCCTTGTAATCTGATGTGTTATTCTTTGATTCTATCTGACCCCCTTATTCACTCTGCTTCAAATACATGAGCTTCTTTTGTGTTGTTTGAATATTCCAACTATCTCTCTCCCCAGAGTATTAGTTGTTCCCTTGGCTTGGAACTCTCTTTCCCCAGATGTATCTGTGCTTATTCTTTTACCTCATCCAGATCTTTGCTCAGATATTCCATTTTCACTGAGACCTTTGCTAAGTACCATTTTAAAAAATATATCCCTATCTTCATTGCCCTGTTTCCCCCAAGTTCTTACCATAGCGTTTATCATCATCTGACACAACACAGATTTTACCTATTTGTTTACTGTCTATTTTCCTTAAATGTATATATATATGAGTTTCATAAGAGCAGGATTTTCTGTTTTGTTTATTGCATTGCCCCAATTGTGCCTGGCACTCAGTTTTCCCTCAATGAATATTTGATGAGTTACTGAATGGATGGATGGATAGATGACATTGAAGGTTTCGGTTACCCTGCATAGTGATGTATAATTGTTTCATTGGTTGTGGCTGAGTGTAGTGATTATAAAAACTGACTAAATGTACCTTAAGTATCTCTGTAAAAAGTGGCTACCCAATGAATGTTGCTACAGGTATGGGTGTGATCGAATCAACCAGAAAGTATGTGCACTGCCATTTCTAAGAAGTCATCTCCAATACGAACATTGAGGCTATGGGGAACTATTTCTCCCATTGAGAATTAGTTTCTCTTTAACTCAGGGGAAGAGTGAAGCTCCAGAAGAGCACTGGGCCTCACTTTAAGCATAGACACTGATTCGACATTGATTCTACTTTTGACACTCCAGCACAGATATTTGAGTTATTACAGAATGTAGTATAGAAAGGGTATTGTTATGGTTTGGCTCAGGAATGTACCCCAAAAGCTCATGTGTTAAAGACTTGGTCCCCAGTGCAATGATATCCAGAGGTGGGATTTGGGGAAAGTGATTGGATCATGAAAGCTCTGACCTCAAATGGATTTATCCATTTGATGAATTAATAATTTAAATGGATTAATGGGAGGAGGTAGAAACTGTAAGCAGGTAGGGCATGACTGGAAGAAGTAGGTCACTGAGGTGTGCTCTGGGGTGTTACATATTGTCCCTCTGCTTCCTGACAGCCATGAGTTGAGCAGCTTTCCTCCACTATACCCTTCCTTTCTGCCTTACCTAGGGCCCAAAGCAATGGAGCCAGATGACTGGACTGAAACCTTGGAAAGTATGAGCCAAAATAAATTTTTCCTTCTCTATGCTGTGTCAGATATGTTGGTCACTGTGACAAAAGCTGACTATAGTAGATGTCAAAAACTCAGACACCAGTGCCAACATACCTTAACTTAAACTCTACTCTTCCTAAACATGTGATCTTGGGCAAGTTATTTAAGTTTTTTGTTTGTTGTTTGTTTGTTTTTAAATCAGGATTGAACTCAGGGGCACTCGACCACTGAGTTACATCCCCAGCCGTATTTTGTATTTTATTTAGAGACAGGGTCTCACTGAATTGCTTAGCATTTGGTTTTTACTGAGGCTAGCTCTGAACTTGAGATCCTGCTGTCTCAGCCTCCTGAGCCACTGGGATTACAGGAGTGTACCGCCATGCTCAGCCCGGCAAGTTACTTAAATTTTCAGTCCCCAAGTTTTATCATCTGTGCAATGTGATAGCAGTATCTGACTCACAGAGTCATTCTGAAGTAAAAGTAAATTAACACAGACAAGGTGCCTGGGATGGTTTGTGATATATCATAAGTACTGTATAAATTATACTATTATTTGAAACTGGGGTCTTATGTTAGATACATGGAGACATCACCTTTTCAAATGCATCACCTTTTTGAATCCCAGAGGCTGGGCTACACAGTGCTTTGTATTCCAAGAAAGTACCCTCTGTGTCCTGATCTCATATAGCCTCACTACACTGGTAACATCATCTGTTTTTTATTCTGTCTCCCTCTCTAGATCATAAGCACTCAACAATCTAGGAACACATCTGAATCATTCTGCTAATCTCCATGTCTTGTAAGCTACCTGGCACATAGAAAACACACCAGTGACTTTGGCCACAACCTTAGCTGAGGAAAGCCAGCAAAATGTAAATGCACAAAAGGAATGGTGGAGAATAATTGCCCTCTGGCAATACCCAGTGGTAGCAACTATGCAATTTTAGCTTATTGTCATGTGGAAAATTAGACTGGTTGTATCCTATTATCTGATTTCCCCAAAAAGCTCTATATTAGTTTTATATTGCTGTTGTAACAAATTATCACAAATTTAGTAGCTTAAAATCATACAAATTTATTTTACAGTTCTATAGTCATAAATTTGGCATAGGTCTACTGGGCTAAAAATCAAGGTGTTAGTAGAGCTACATTGTTTTCTGTAGGTTTCAGGGAATAATCTATCTATTTCCACTTTCCAACCTCTAGAAGCTTCCAGTCCCCTTCCTTCATCTTCACAACCAGCAATAGCTTAGTTAATTTTCTATTACTATAACAGAACACCCACGACTGATAGTTTATAAAGAAAAAGGCTTTATTTTGTCCCATAATTTGGAGGCTGAGAGTTCAAGATTAGGCAGTTTTATCTGTTAAGGGCTTCGTTGCTGCTTCTAAACATTTTGGAACAGTAGGTGGGAAAGTGGGTGCCTGTGGAAGAAAGAAAAGGGAGCCAGTTCCTAAGATAGCTCATCCATTTGGCAAGAAATTATTCATGAGGCTTTGTTCCTGTGACTCCAACACCTTCCACTAGGACCCATCTCCCAACACTGCCTCATTGAGAAATTAAGTCTCAACATGGGTTTTGGTGGGGAAAAACAATTCCTCACATTGGGTCACTTCAATGTCCTTGGTCTTTTCTTTTTGCATCTTTATGGACTCTTGTGTTTATATTAAGCCCACTCCCACAATTCAGGAAAATCTTTTTATTTCAAAGTGAGTTGATTAGCAATTCTAAATGCAAACTTAAATCTACTTTGTTGCATAAAGTAGCAAATTCACAGATTCCAGGTATTAAAGCATGGACGTCTTTGAGGTAACATGGTTCTGTTTACCATTAGCCTAATTATGTATATAAAACTAGTTTGGAGATGCTCTATTATCTGTAGTCTTTGATGTGTTGGGTTTGCTGTTTTCCTGTTCAAGTTACGTGGTAGCTCCTTCTTACATATTTGGCAATTCATGGTCCTAAAAGCACTTTCTATGGGAGATTTTTTTTTTTTTCAAACATCCTGGACTAAGGAATTCAGGAACTATGTGTAGTTTCTCTCAAGGTGCTCCTGGTAGCTTTGGTTCTTTCCCATGCCACAGAAACAGTGGCTTCTCAGCACTAAGGGGTAGAATTTTTTTTGAAAGAAACTTGCATATCTTCAGGCTGACTGAGACTCTTGCAGTCTCCACCTCCCTCACCCTGACATAACCAGAAGGAGCTATTTGTACTTCCCCAAATACGAGTTTTTTAGACTTCCAAGTTTACTAGACTTTCCTTGAAGACATTCTAAAGCGAAAGAAGAAGCAGGTATGAGAGGGGAAATAACAGTATTATGTTGAAAGGAACCTGCATGTTGTTGGGTGGGCAAAATGAGCCATGCCTCTTTGTTAACCTTTCTATGTCCCATACCAGAGGTTTCCCCAGTTCTTAATAATGACAGCTGACATTTATAAAGCATTCATTATATGCTAGAAGCTGTTTTAGGTACTTGGCACATATTATTTTATAACAGCTATTAATATCCCCACCTTGCAGATGCAATTACAAAGAAGTTACATGACTTGCTCGGGATTGTACAGTGGTTTCTTCTGAGCAACTCAATATCAAAACAAAGACCTAGGTTCAGGATGTGACTGAGTAGACAATCATGAGAGAATTTGCACACAAACACCCTTTGATTCCAAAAGCTTTCACTCACTATTTCCTTCAAGAAGCCAAGTAAGAACCGGAAGCAAAAGGAGATCGTGGGTGGAAGGTGTGCGTGATCACCTGTTTGAAGACTGACAAATGCAGAACTGTGACCATCCACAGAGCAGGCCCAGCGGCCTGCTGAGGGGCAGAGCCGCCCCCCACCCCCCGCGCCTGCCAGGTACGCGGAACGGTGACCACCGGCAGAAAAGGCCCAGTGGCCCACGGCTGAACAGAGCTTCCAATCACTCCTGCAAGGTAGGCGGGCCTGCGACCCACCAGCAGAGGAGGAGCAGCGGCCTGCTGAGAGGCAGAGCCGCCCCCTCCCCCTGCGCTGGCAGGGTAGAGGGAACTGTGACCACCCACAGAGCAGGCCCAGCGGCCTGCTGAGGGGCAGAGCCGCCCCCCACCCCCCGCGCCTGCCAGGTAGGCGGAACGGTGACCACCGGCAGAAAAGGCCCAGTGGTACGTGGCGGGACAGAGCTTCCAATCACTCCTTCAAGGTAGCCGGGCCTGCGACCCACCAGCAGAGGAGGAGCAGCGGCCTGCTGAGAGGCAGAGCCGCCCCCTCCCCCTGCGCAGCAAGGTAGACAGAACTGTGACCATCCACAGAGCAGGCCCAGGGGCCTGCTGAGGGGCATAGCCGCCCCGCACCCCCCGCACCTGTCAGGTAGACGGAACAGTGACCACCGGCAGAAAAGGCCCAGTGGCCCGTGGCTGGGAC
>NW_026000211.1:945449-993441 GCF_001458135.2 Marmota marmota marmota | reverse complement strand
GGAGACCCTCATTGTTATACAAAATTACATATAAGAGGTTTTGAGGGGAATGGGAAAAAAAACAAGGAGAGAAATGGATTACAGTAGATGGGGTAGAGAGAGAAGATGGGTGGGGAGGGAAGGGGGGATAGTAGAGGATAGGAAAAGGCAGCAGAACACAACAGACACTAGTATGGCAATATGTAAATCAATGGATGTGTAACTGATGTGAATTCTGCAATCTGATATATGGGGTAAAAAATGGGAGCTCATAACCCACTTGAATCAAAAGTGATGAATATTAATGTTTTGAACGCCAACAATTAAAAAAAAAAAAAAAAAAAGACTGACAAATGCCTCTCATGGCCTCAGCAGTCACTCATCTCTAGCCAGAAGTTTGGATGGTCTCTGCTGGCAGATTTTTGCCCTAATCTTTACCAGGGTAGGGGTCACCTCATGATCAGTGTATGATACTTGCAACCCCTCGTTGGCTACACCTAAGTCATACATCATTATATATACATTGTTGACTAATTATACCATTTCTTACAAATGCATTCAAGAGCTTTTTGGAACTTTCCTAAACATGTTTATGAGTTTGGGGAATAGAGTGTATTTTTTTTTTTTGGAGTGAGGTGGGCAGATATTAGTCCTTAAAGGGATATACATGTATGGATTTAATTAATTTTGGGAAAAATGCTCATAAGGAAAAAAATTTAATGTGAAAACTTGTTTACCATTTTTAAAGCAAAGCAAATAGGATTTTATTCATCCCATTAAAATGCTTCATGTGGAGTCCTTAAATCATACACAGAACAACAAAGCTAAGAATTATATCCAAGCAATTGGCAAGCAGAATCCACATTCTTTTTCTTTTATTAATATTTTTTATTTGTTGATGGACTTTTATTGTATTCATTTATTTATATATAGTGCTGAGAATTGAACCCAGTGCCTCACACATGAGGCAAGCGGTCTACCACTGAGCTATAACCCAAGCCCTAGAATCCACATTCTTCTTTTTTTACTTTTGTGGTGCTGGAGATTGAGCCCATGGCCTTGTGCATGCAAGGCAAACACTCTACCAACTGAGCGTTAACCCCAGCCCTAGAATCCACCTTTTCACCACTATTTTATACTGCCTCTCTGCTGGGAACTAATACTTCACATTGAACTGACTACTCCCAAGTGTAAAGACCATACCTAGAAAGAAAAAAAAATTAAGCTATAAGAGGGAAGTTTACAGATATCTTGGGAGCTTTGTGTAGAGGTCCCTGGTATGTAGAGATATCTCATAAAGTGACTAAAATCTTCAATGAGGGTTGCTAAGAAACTTACATAGGGTATCTTTGAATTACAATACTTTCCTCTCTGGTGAGAAGTTATTTTTTCTTTTACCAAAATTTCCTCTGATACAATGTAGTTAGTGTGATTAGTTGTTGACCTTGTTGCCCACCTGCGGGAAAGATTACAAGGAAAGATTCATGTGGGTTTTTGGATGGAACTTCAGCAAAAAGCAGTTAACACTTTCACACAGAAATCTGGGCCCTTGGCATCACGGGCATTTAAGACATAAGAATAATTTATTATCTTCCTTGACCAAGACATGGTCTTGATGAAAATGTAGTTCTGGCTTGTGCTTGTGGATTTGCAGAGGAGGCATTGCATAAGGCATCAAAGAAAAACTGGATTTTACATGTGAAATACTACCAGTAAACTTGGATCTGAGGCAGATCTATGGGATACATACAAATGGAATAACCACACCAAGTCTAACTGCAATATGGAAAATGTGCAAGTTTATGATTGTGTAACTTTCAAGGCGTGTCCTCATGACTCCTTGGAGAAAAACAGCAAACATACCTTCAGAACATAGTCCAGAAGGTAAGTGCCCTTTGAGTTGGTGTTTTTTTCTACATCAAAAATATGACCTAGAAGAGTGCTATATGCTCACATTTTAAAATATCTGATAAGATGCTACTTTATTGGGTTCTTCAACAATTCTTAGAGATGTCAGAGATTATAAAGAATCCTGAATTATCAAAATGAGGAAACAAGTTTAATCTTTGTTTGCTCAAGATTCATGTTACAAGAGAAATGGTGGATATTTACTCCCAATCCCTATCTTCGGAAATCCCTATCTTTGGGAGAAAAAAATTATCAATAGTCATTGATAATGTATATTAACAGTTTATGTACAGCACTTAAGAGAACAGAAATAACATTTGAGGAGTGCTTACAAAATACCTAGGTCTTTTAATCCTCATGACATCAGTGCTCCAATGAAATCAGGAGTTTAGACTGACAGAGCTGAAGTTTATCTACCAAGATTAGCCAACTAGTAAATGTCAGAGATGTGATTCATGCTCCAGTTGTTTGACTCCAGGCTTTGTTCTTTTCACTGTGATACAATGCATCCCTTTTGGAATTGTGTTTAACCACAGATAAGGTAATGATATTTACCCTTTTGTGTGTAGAGCTCACCATTAGTCCATATAAACCTATAAACCTTATAAATACTTAATGTTAAGTACTTTTACTACTCTCCACTGAGGATGAAAAAAGCAATTTCCAATTGATCGAATGCATTTTCAGACATGGTTTACTGGTAGAATAGTTTCAGGCAATTCTGTCTTTTTATTCTATTCAGCAGAGATTTTCTTATTTATTTTGTACTAATGAACAGACACAATAGATGTGTTCTGAATTAGCTTGTACATTACTTCTCTTTCTGATACATGAGCAACTAGCCATCAGGGGACCAGATGAGATATCCCTATGCTTTCCATTCAGGAAGGTCATACATGAGGGGGCAAAAGATGTGCTATGGATATCTCACATATCATGTTGATTCACCTCCCACTCCTCAATGCAATCTAGTGCTCTGCATTAAGAAGTTAAGATTCAAGAGAATGACATCAATTTGGCATTTTACTCTGAAGTTATCAGGAGCAGTTTCCAGATTCTGATGAAAAAGAAGGAATTATTCCTTTGGTTCTGATCATGATTGTTGCAGTTAGTAGACCCTCATCTTTTGCTGTATACACCTTTTGAAAAACCATTGTAATATTCATTGAAAGAAGAAATCCAGAACCTTGGGAAACTATGGATCCTATTATATCTCAGGGTTTATAATAATAAACCAACAATGGGAGCCCTGTTGTAGGTCTGAAGGGGGATGAAATGACCGATATTTGCTTCCTTCTTTCAAGAATGAATCTATGAATCTAAGGGAAACAACTATGAATGAATCTATGAATCTAAGCACAACCTAGATTATGGATACCATTGTGTGGTCATGCTTCTATATGTCTGGGGTTTGTCTGCATTCTAAGAAATTAAAATTAGTGCAGTAATAACCACATATCCTAAAATAAGTTGTTTATTGTTATAAATTTGATTTTTACACATTGATTTGTTTATGATGCCTAAATGTTTTTCTGAAAAGGTATAAAGACTTATAGATTTGGTTGTCTTATGTATTAAAATATCATTTATGAAGGAAAAAATAAAAAGAAGATTCAAAACTAGGAGAATTGTGTTGTGGCCTGATTTCAGTTGCACTGTAGATTTTTCTTATCCAGCCATACTTTTTGTCAAGTATCTAATGTAAACAAATGGCACGAATTTATAAGAAAAAAGGATAATGTTAGAATTATACTGTAACTCCAGATTTGATGAAAATTAAATGCCACTTATATTATGTTTCTGATCCTATTGCATTTAGTTGATAGCACTAAATAAATTCAACTTTTTACTGAAATGAGAATATTAACATCACACTAATTACAGTGAATAAATGCCTACTTCACTATTGGACAGAAGGTGTGAAATGAGATCTCACTGAGATTATCCCATTCATGGATATATCTTTTTCCTTCCTTCCTTTTTTTGAAATGGAATCATGCTAGATTGCCCAGGATGGCCTGGAACTTGCTTCTCCTTCCTCAGCCTACTGAGTAAACTGAGACTCCAGGCTTGTTGTCACACCACCCCCAACCCCACATGCTGGTGCGTGTGTGTGTGTGTGTGTGTGTGTGTGTGTGTTTGTACTGAGGATTAAATATGAGGTGCTATCAGTGTTACATTCCAGACTTTTTAAAGTTTTTTTACTTTGATACAGAATCTCACAAATTACACAGGCTGACCTTGAACCTTCGATCTTCCTACTGCAGCCAATCTAGTTGCTGTGACTACAGGCGTGTGCCACTGCGCCTGTATGACACATTCCTTTTGCTGACAAAACAAGTATTTCTAAAGGGAGAGGAAAAAAAAAATTAGTTGAAAATAGCATCTGAAAGGTGCGTGATAGCAGTCAGATTTTTATCTGAATTTGGGAGGGGAGAGGGACGTGGAATGAGAGGAATGATTTACAATCCTGGTAATCCAGACACTTTTGAATTGGGGGTTTAACAAAATATATACATAGAATGAGAAAATTTGTATGACAGGAACAAGAGATCAAAGGAGATAGCTGGAAAAAAAATAGGTTAAATTTTTAAAAATTTCCAATGAGTTAATTATAATTGAGTATTTGGGAACCAATCGGAGCAAGAAACGAAGGTAGGCTGAAAGTGAGAAACGCAGGAAGTTTCTTTTGCACTTTGGCAGATGTTGGTTCCAGCATTCAAATCTCTTCAGCCGGCCCGCCAGGGCGTCACAAAGCCCGCCCCTCAGCCACAGAGCCACGCCCCCTTCGTTGGTTGTTCCCTGAGCTTCCAATACTTCCCTCCTTCTCTTTGACTCCGCCCACAGAGTCTAGTATCATTTCCTGTGTGCCGGATGCTGATTGGCCCAGAAGTCGGAAGTGAGGGCGGGTGGTGGGGCCGTTGCCGCAGTGACAGTGCTGGGGGAGTCCGAAGATGGCGGCGTCGCGTCGCTCTCAGCATCATCACCACCATCATCAACAACAGCTCCAGCCCGCCCCAGGGGCTTCGGCGCCGCCGCCGCCACCTCCCCCACCTCTCAGTCCCGGCCTGGCTCCGGGGACCACCCCAGCCTCCCCCACAGCCGGTGGTCTGGCCCCCTTCGCCTCCCCGCGGCACGGCCTAGCACTGCCGGAGGGGGATGGCAGTCGGGATCCGCCCGACAGGCCCAGATCCCCGGACCCGGTTGAGAGTACCAGCTGTTGCAATACCACCAGCACAATTTGTACCGTCGCCGCAACTACCGTGGTCCCGGCGGCTTCTGCATCATCTGCCGTCGGGGTCGCTCCCAACCCAGCCGGCGGTGGCAGTAACAATTCTCCGTCGTCCTCTTCTTCCCCGACGTCTTCCTCATCTTCCTCTCCATCCTCCCCTGGATCAAGCTTGGCTGAGAGCCCCGACGCGTCCGGAGTTAGTTCCACTGCAGCTTTGGGGCCTGGGGCAGCGGCAGCTGGGACAGGAGTCCCAGCAGTGAGTGGGGCCCTACGGGAACTACTGGAGGCCTGTCGCAATGGGGACGTGTCCCGGGTAAAGAGGCTGGTGGACGCGGCAAACGTAAATGCAAAGGACATGGCCGGCCGGAAGTCTTCTCCCCTGCACTTCGCTGCAGGTCAGACACTTTTGAATTGTTTATTACAGGTTTGGACTTGAGGGGTCGGTGGTCCGATTAGAGAAAGAAAACAGGTTATTAAGTTGAAACAAGATGTGGGCGTGGTTATGGTTCTTTAATACCTTACCGGAAGACTAGAGTTTCCTTTCTTTAGGTTGAGTCTGGGGGACGGCGGCGTGGAAATGGGATGTGTGAATCCATTCTTTAGTGTTTGCATAGTGATGATACTTGTACTTATTCCAAAACTCCTGTAGCGTAATCTCTGGATATGCATATTCTTAAACATTTTCAGTTCTGAGAATGTAGGATAAAGTTAGATTTGGCTTTAGAGCGTGTGCTAGTTTATTGTGTTTTTACAACAGGGTTATGTTCCTCGAGGAGAATCGATACCAGAAGTTTGATGTAACTCAACAAGTGTTTAAGGATGTATCATAGTCTTAGTAACCTTCAGTGGAGCTTCTGGAACCTTTAAACTCTTAAACCTTTTAAGAAGTTTACAGTTCAGTTAGGAAGACCAAAATACGTCAGTATGAAACAACTGGGAGAATAATATTTGACTGCATTACGTCAATTTAGAAGAAATACAGGCTTTGAACTTGTGGATACCGCTGTTAGTCGTGTAAAAGACTCAGTTGCCTCAGTTTACTCATGGGCAGAAATGATATAGTAAGATTGGATAAGTAAAATAAGAAAAATCTGCAAACTCCTAACTCTGGACCTCACACTTTTTTTTTTTTTTTAAACCATTGCTTATTTATTTATTTTTAGCAAGTAGTTGACTATTTTCTTTTCGAAACACTTTATTATTTTTGTTAAACAGAGAAATGTAAGACAAAACAGGATAACAGATAACAGTCTCACTGCTCAGATACTTTCTATTGATATTTTCAAAAATAAAGGTAATAAAGTTATATGCATTAGAAACATTACATTAGAAGTACTTTATATATCTTATAAAATTCAAGTAGGACAGAAAGATACAAGGTAGGCACTCCTACCCACCCACACACTTCAAAGTAACACCAAAGGTACCCTCTAATAAGTTTCTTTCTACATTTGTAATGTATGTCACATCACTCCTTCATTTGGATGTTAATAGTAAAACTATGTTTGGAATTTGTATTTATTTTAATTGCAGCTTAGTAGATATTATCCTAATTTTACAGATGATACAAGTGAGGCACAGATTGTTTAAATAAAGTCCTGATTCATTCAAGAAGTAGTGAAATTTTCATTCAAGCAGTTTGATTTTAGAGCTTGTGATATCAAGCTTATACTATCATAACCTATTCCTGGGTAACATTTCATTTTGGTGAGTAATTGCAGTGCAGAGTTTCTGATTTTTGCAGTGTTTTGAGGGAAAAGTAATTGGGGGTTTATAGACAAGGATAGCTTTCATATATATATATATATATATATTTTATTGTAGCCATACTTAGAAATACATTTTACATAGTCACACTCCAACAAAATGGAATAAAAATCTCAGGACACTATACTTTTCCATACACAAGTGTGGTACTTGGATATTTTTATCATAACTCATCTCATTTTAAGCCAAAGATCCATTTAGGATCTTGACCAGTGAGTGGTATGAGAAACACAGAAAATCATTTTTAGGTCAGTGCATCCATTCTTAATATACAGACATTACTGTTAGGAATATAGTGAATTAAGTCATAAATAGGCTTTCATCTAACTAGATGTTCACTCAAGGGTCTTACATATTTTAGATAGCATTTCTTTTCTTTAAGCTGATTGAAAGATCTAAGTTTGATTTTATAAATTAGCCAAGATTGTTTACTTTTGCAACTTATTCTAAATCTATTTTAAAATAGTGTTTCACAAGTCTTGTCATTTTTTACAATAACTCTTTATAAGTAATCACTAACAAATTATAATTAGTTATATTTATTTATGTATTAATTTACTCATCAAGTGTCTTCCAAATCACACCTCATCTATTTGCCGCAAGTTATTTTTAATTCTGCTTTTGAGGTTTATATATTCCTAGGTAATCTAGAATACAAACAATAAAACAGCTTTGTAATTAAGTAATAGTTTAACCTAGAATTGAGTTTTTAGAAAAAAAAGGTTATAGTTCAGTTGTGGATAACAGAAAATAATAACAGTAAAATTCATGATATATTCGTGATATAAAAATATAACATCCTTGAGTCAATTTCCTTTACTTTCCTGTTTCTAGGATAACATTAAAGCTTTTTTCAATGTAGTTTCCCTCAGGTATACGTCAAGTAGTTAAAAGTAATTTTTTGTTAACTATTAGTTGGTTATTATGGTAGTTGTTGAATATGGTAGTCAATGAAATAAATATTTTAAAGATAGGAAGTTGGTAAAGTCCCTTGGGTGGAAAAGTTGTAGTTCATTTGTTTCATAAATATTTTATTACTTATCGGTCAGGTATTAAATACTGGCACAATTTTGGAGTAGCAGATAGTCCTTACTCTTACGGAGCTTCCAGTGTACTGGGAAAGTCTAAAGAAAAACAATTAACAAAACTACCAAGTGTGTTACCTAGAGTGATAGGAAAAGAACAGAATGCTCTCTTTTGGAGTGTGTGATAGGGCTGTTATTCTGGGTTTGGAACAGTTAAGAAGTCTTTCTAGATAAGGAGTTTTTTTTTCTTTTTTAAAGGAATTCAAAGGTTAAGCCCAAGCTAGCCAAGCAAATGATGGAAGGAATAATAAACAATGCCTTTATTTCTATTTAAAAATGAATTTACAGTTCTGTAGCATGAAATGAAACCATTTAACAACCTCAGGCACAGTATTAAGCCATATATAAATAGTACTTATGATTTCACTTATATTGCTATAAGAATACTAATCATATTCTTACATTCTTTCCAGCAATAGAATTAATAATAGACTTGTCCTGGCCACAATTAGAACGTAATCTTCATTTTTCCTTGTTGATATCAGTTCTCAAAATACTGTTTCAAATGACTTTCAGAATACTATTTCTAATCTTCCTAATGATCTTTTTTTTAACTGTTAACTAAAGTTAACTTTTCTATAGATAAGGTCTTCAACGCTGACATTCTGTTGTCAGCACTACAACACTAAAAGATCTTCATAAATAGGACCAATTTATAGCAATATCATCTTAATTCAGTTCCTAATAGTAACATTTTTGTGAAGGGACCAGTATAATTCTGACAAGATCTATTTTTGTAGAAAAGTTGAGGTTTTGTTTTATTCTTTAAGGTTTTAACAAAGCATTGGATTCTGAAGACATTTTGAAGTAAGGTTTCTGCTTCAGTCCTGGAGTGGGAATCTTTTTGTACTTTTAATTGTACCAGTTGTCCTTGGTTGTACTTCCAAGTAAATGTCTTGCCTCATGGTTTAAGAAGAGTCTACTTTGGTACTAAAAGGAATTAGTTTCATAAACTAAGAAATATCTTCTTAGACTTCAAATTGTTGTTTACAAACTAGATTATCTTTTACTTAGTGTTATCTTAAAACCTTAATATTTCCTTAAGATATCTCTTTTTATAGGACACTAAGGCAGGAGGATCACAAGCTCAACTCCAGCCTCGCTTGGTAACTTCCTGAGGCCCTGAGCAATTTAAAGAGATCCTGTCTCAAAATTAAAAATTAAAAAATGGCCTGGGGATGTGACTGGCCTGGGGATGTGACTCTGTGGTTTAGGGCCCCTGGGTTCAATCCCTGGTACAAACAAAAAAAAAAATAAGACAAACAAACAAAAACCCCCACAAAACCCCCACCTTTGAAAAAAAGTTCCCATAGAACTTCTACTTAGAAAGAGCAAATGTTTCTTTTGTCTTAAAATCACTGTTTAGAAGCAAATTGTCCAAAGAATAATGAACAGACTTTTAAACAATAGAGGAATGCTTACATAAATTGTAATACTGCGTAATTTCTGTTAATATTATCTGCTTCAAAGTTCCTCTAGCATATTTTTTTAATGCATGTCAATTATATAGATTATATTATATAATTATATAACTAGATTATATAGCCCATATACACCTAGGCCATATGGTATAGTGTATTGCTCCTCTGCTACAAACCTGTAGAGCATGTTAATGTACTGATTACATTATGTAAACAGTTATGATACAATGGTAGGTATTTGTGTATTTAAACAGAAAAAGAGTAGTAAAAATACCATATAAAAGATTTTAAAAATTGGTATACCTGTGTAGGGCATGTATATGTGAATGGAGGTTGTAGGACTGGAAGTTACTCTGAGTGAGTTGTGAGTGAACAGTGAGTGAATGTGAAGGCCTAGAAATTATTGTATGCTGCTGTAGATTGTATAAACATGTACACTTAGGACTACATTAAATTTACCAAAAATATTTTCTAATGGTGAGTTGACCTTAGTTTATTTTTTTATTTCATAAATTTTAAATTTTTAAAACTTCTGATTCTTTTGTAATAACACTTAGCTTAAAACATAAACACTTTGTACAAGTGTTCAAAAATATTTTCATTCTTTACATTCTCACTCTATAAGCTTTTTTCTATTTTAGAACTTATATTTCTGTTATTTTTTAATTTTATTTTTTTTACTTTTGAAACTTTTTTTGTTAAAAAATCAAGACACAAACATACACATTAATTAGCCTAGCCTACACTGGGTCAGAATCATCACTGTCACCCACCTCCATATTTTGACCCACTGGAAGGTCCTCAGGAGTGTAACACACATGGAGCTGTCATCCTCTATGATAACAATGTTTTCTTCTGGAATGCCTCCCGAAGGACCTGCCTGAGGCAGTTTTACGGTTGATTTCTTTTTAATAAGTAGGAGTACACTCTAAAATAATAATAAAAAGCATAATATTGTAAATACATAAACCAATAATAGTCTTTTATTATCATTATCAAGTATTATGTACTGTACATAATTGTATGTGCTCCAGTTTTATATGATTTTGCTGTAGGTTTGTACCATCACCACAAACATTGGAGTAACATGTTACACTAAACATTACAATGGCTGTGAGGTCACTAGATGATGGAATTTGTTGACTCCATTGTAATTTTATAGGACCGCAGTTAATGGTTGTGATCATTGTTGAGCAAAACATCATATGAAGCTTTTGACTTTATACCAAGAGTTGGAGATCACTGGGAATCATCTTAGAAGCTGCCTTCCACATTACCTTGTTTCTCATTTCATAGATTACTCTAAAACAACTAACTGAAGATTATTAGTTTTTAGACTTGACTTTTCTAAGAAAGTAAAGTATAAATTTCTTTTTAATCACTGTTTTAGATGAATTCCACAGATTATTTATTTATGTATTTTTGGGTACCAGGGATTGAGCCCAGAGGCACTAGACCACTGAGCCACATCCCCAGCCCTATTTTGTATTTTATTTAGAGACAGGGTCTCACTGAGTTGCTTAGTGTCTCACCATTGCTAAGGCTGGCTTTGAACTCTCGATCCTCCTGTCTCAGCCTCCTGAGCCACTGGGATTACAGGTGTGTGCCACTGTGCGGCAAATTACACAGATTTTAATATGTAGTATTTTCATTATCATTCAGCTTGAAATGTTTTCTTATTCCATTTGTGTTTTCTCCCTGATCCAGGAGTTATTTAGCAATAAGGGTCAGTTTTTTGTTTGTTTTGGGTACTAGGGATTGAACCCAGGGGAACTTTTACGGCCGAGATACATCCGCATCCCTTTTTATTTTTTTGTCTTGACAGGGTCTAAGTTGTTGAGGGTCTTCTAAATTACTGAGGCAGGCTTGGAACTTGCAAACCTCCTGCCTGAAGCCTCTCTAGGATTCTAGGTATGTGCCTAGGTCCTGGCTAGCAATGTGTTGTTTACTTTCTAAATTGTTGGTATTTCCTAGATATCTTATTATTGATTTCTAATTTAATTTTACTGAAATAATAAGGGCATATCCTATATGATTTTAGACCATTCAGATTTATTGAGGCTTTTGTTCTTTGGGTCACCATTTGATCTGTCTTGGTGAATGCTTTTGAAAAGATTATGCATTATGCAGTTGTTGGTTCTAGTGTTATGTAAATATCAATTAAAATGAGGTAGTTGATAGTGTTGTTTTGATCTCATGTCTTTACTGATGTTTTTGTCCATTGGTCCATTGGTATCATTTGCTAAGCTCTCCAACTATAATACTAATATTGTCTATTTTTGTCTTTGATTGTATCTATCTATATCTATATATTTCTCCCTCTTCCCCCCAGTGCTGGGGATTAAATCCATGGCCTTGCACAGGCTAGACCATCACTCTATCATTAAGCTACACCCCAGGCCCAACTTTATATTTTTAAGCTCTGTTAGTAGATACATAAACATTTATGACTATATGTTGTTTTAGTCAAATCAGGCTGCTATAAAAGTATAATAGTCTGAATGGCTTATAAACAACAAAAAATTATTTATCATAATTCTGGAGGCAGGAAGACTAAGATAAGTGTGCCAGCAGGGATGGAATCTAGTGAGGGCTGTCTTCTGTGTTGCAGATTTTGGACTTCTTATTGTACCCTCATATGGTTGAGGCAAAGAAAGAGAACATTCTCATGTGTCTTCTTAAAAAGGCACTAGTTCCATTTATGAAGGCTCCACTCTAATGATCTAATTACCTCCCAAAGATCCACCTCCTAATACTTTCACACTGGTGGTTAAAATTTCAACATATGGATTTTGAGAGAACACACACACACATTCAATCCATTTAATATATAACTTCCTGAAGATTTGACCTTCATATTTTGAATTATCATGAAATGTTACATTTTACCTCCAGTAATATTCTTTTTTCTTAAGACTACTTTATCATATGTGAATATGCTTCAGCTTTCTTAGCTTACTATAATAAGCTAAGCATGGTACATTTTTTTCAGTCATTTACTTTCAATCTGTCTTGGTCTTCATAAAGTGTATCTGTTGTAGATAGTATATATTTGGGTGTTGTTTTAAACATTCTGACAGTTTGTCTTTCTTAATCTACCCTATTAGCTAATATTGACATTTTCAATTCAAATTCAGAACTACTGGGTTTTACTTAACGACTTCTCTTTTCCATAGGTGCACCATTTCTTCTGATTTCCAACAGTCTAGCTATTATAGAATACTACATAATTACTTATTTGCTTAATTCTATACTATGCACAGACTCAAAATAATAATAGTCACCAAAATGCTTACTGCAAATAGTTAAAAAGTTGCATATGCTCCTTTACTTTTGCTAAATTTTAAGAGGATGTAACCATTACATACTTTCTCTAACAAATTTAGTCATATTTTTAGTTCGCAAATATATATGTGTAATAGTCCTCAAATGTGGCTGTCATATATTCTTCCCCTTGATGTACATATTGACTGTTTCTTATCTGAAATATTTGAGAGCAGAGGGTTTCAGATTTTGGGTTTTCTAAGATTTTGAAATATTTGCATGTATGTAATGAAATCTCTTAGGGATAGGACCCAAACCCCAACAAGAAAATTCATTTGTGTTTTATATATACTTTGTATACATAGCCTGAGGGTAATTTTATATAGTATTTTTAATAATTTTGTGCATGAAACAAAGAGTGATGGTGTGGAATTTTTGTAGTATCATGTTTTGGAATTTGAATTTTCCAATTAGGATTCTCAGTTTTGTGTGTATGCTGCACCATTCATCAGGAGGAAGAGCTATTTCCTCTGTATTTGAGTTGGTCTTGTGACTTGCTGGGATGAGCGTAATGTGGCTGAAGTTATGCTATGTAATATTTGAGCTTTCAGAGATTTGAAATTTTTACTTTTGTGTATTGGGAAGATTCAATTTTGAAGCCCAGTCTCCATGTTTTAAGAAAGATGGGGTGGAGAAGGAAGACTGGCCCATTGAAGCTCTCAGCCAGTATTCACGGCTAGCTGAGGGAGTGAGCCACCTTGGATACTCCAGCCTCACCTAGCCTTCAGTGACTGAGCTTGGTTAACACTCAGGATGTCATCAGACATATGTGGTTATTGTTATGTTCAGCCACTAAATTTTGCAGTGATTTATTATATAGTCTAAATACCTGAAATCATTATTTTATAGTTACTACTTTATTTCTGTTTTAAATCACTGCTAGTTATTTGATGTAACAAGTTATTTGATGTCGCTAATCATTTTGGTGGTTTGTCACTTATCTTTATCGTAGTTTACTCAGGAAAGTGTCCTGGAAATAGATTCTCTGAAAATAATTTTAAGTTACTAATAGTTAGCTGTTACCTTAATCTTTGGTTTTTGTTTTCTTTCCTGATTATTTTAAATGTTATTCCATTTTCTTTTAGTCAAAGCTATTAATGTTGATGGTATGATAATAAGTTGATTTTCTTTCTCTTGGTTGTTTTTCCCTGGATGTCCAAAGACATTTTTTATTGAAGTCCAGTGATTCTATTGGAGTATGTCTTGGTGTTAGCCCCTTTAGATGAGATTGCTGTTTGCTCAGGTTCATGGTGTATCTTTTCTTTCCATAGTTTCAGACCTTTTCTTTCAGAAAAGTTTCTCAAATACTTTTTAATTTTTGTTTTTTCCCCCTTTTAGGCATATTGAAGCTTTGTTTTCTAAATTTGTCACTTGCTTTTTTTGTGTGTGTGAAAATATACAAAACATAAAATTTATTTTAACTATTTCTAAGTGTATAACCATTTTAAGTGTATAAATTGAGAACATTAAGTACATTCACCATGTTATACAGTCACCACTCTATCCATTTTCAGAATTTTTTTGTCATTCTAAATATGAACTCTGTGCCTATTAAAGAAAATAGCTCATTCTGCCCCATCTCCAGCCCCTGATAGTGATCATTTGCTTTAAATCTTTTTTTTAATACTTTTTTTTAAAGTTAAAAACATGTTTTTTTCTCCCTTTTATTTCTCTTTAAGGCAGGAGTTAAGAAACTTCATGCAAATAGTCAGGCGGTAAATATTAGGCTTTGTGGGCAATTTGGCCTTTGTCACTGCAACTCAGCTTTGCCTTTGTACCATAAAAATATCCATAGATAATATATAAATGAATAAATGTGATTGTATTCCAGTAAAACTTTATTTACAGAAACAAATGATGGGCCGGATTTGATGTATGTGTTATAGTTTACTGACCCCAGTTATAAGGCATTGTCTATGATATTTTTTTCCCTTTTGCAAAGTGTGAGAATAAAGTATGAGAATAAAGCAGGGCAAAGTAACTTCTTTAGTTTTTTAGTTTAGTTTTTTCTTCTTGAAATAGCTTTATTTATTTATTTTGCTTTTGAATTATTTCCTGAATTGGTCGTCTTTCTGATTCACACATGCTATTTTTTCATATGTTGTAGCATTTTTATATTATCTTTTACTAGTATTGAAATAACTAATAATTTTTGTCTGTCCTGTGGGCATTTTCTTTTGGTAGATATTAATGGTGTGTAGGGATATTATTTTGCTCACATTCTTCTAAGAGCTTTGCATAGATTTGACTTTAATTTTTTCCACTGCTTGTTTTTACAGATATTAATTTCATAATAATTACAAGGATACAAATAAGGGTTTGAGATGTTGGGAGTAACTCCCCTTATCTTTTTTCTCATGTTGAATATGCACTCTGGCCTAAAATAGATGAGGTCTCACAGTAAGGTTTATAGTAAGATCATCTCTTAGAGTAATTGCACTTAAAATAAGAAACATCACCTTCCTATTACATAGAAGTCCTTGTGGTAAATCTAGTCCAAACATGTGCCTGCTTTTCTCTCCTAGGGCATCCCCTTCTCCCAACAAATTGAATAAGGTCACAGACGTTATGTTCTTTCCAGACGGGAAAGTAATTTTTTAAGTTAAGAGGCCAAAGAAATACATTGAAGGATAGAAAGCATATCATGAAGGGCCATGTTGCAAGAATCAATGTGTTAAAAAATAGAATCTTAAACTGAGAACCCAGAAAAGCAATCAAGGATTGTAAATTATTCTGAGAAAATATATTTTATTTTAGGATTTGCTTTTGCAATAAAATCATTAGTTTTGTGATAAAGTGAGGGAGAAAATGAATCATGAGTACTTGGTGCATCCTGATCATATACCGAAGACAGTTTTGTAATAAATGATTTTTAAGTAATACTAGCACAAGTTTTTTTTTTTTTGAACCTTCACATAATGGTCACATCGCACTTATCCCACTTATTTTTGCCACAATTTTGGCTTAAAATCTGCCAAAATTTTGTGGTGAATACACATTTATGTATTTAATAGTCTCCTTTTGTTTCGTAGACAAACAGTCTTAGATCGTTGGTTATAAAATATGCAGTAATTTCAGAGATGGGTGCCGCTTTATTTTCTCCTTATGTCAGGGTACTTGTATTCTTCTGACAGATCAGCTCAGGAAGTTAGGATATAGCCAGAGAAGGGAGGAGAGGGGAGGAAGCCCAAGTTTGAGCCTGGGAGCCAGGAACTAGTTTGAATGTCCTCTCCAAAACTTAAGTTTAATTGCCATTATAACAGTATTAGGAGTACTTTCACGCTTCTGTCGTGGGAGTGGGTTCCTAATAAAAATGATGAGTTCCTCAAGTTTCTGCTCTGCCTTGTGTGCATGCCTATTTGCTTGCCCTACCCTGTCCTTGACTAGATGCAGACCCCTTGACTTGATCTCAGAGTTTCCAGCTCCCAAAACTGTGAGCCAAACAAATTTCTGTTGTTTATAATTTTTCATTGTTTATAATTGTATTCTATTATAGCAGCAGAAAATGGGCTAAGATACCCCTCATTTATGTGGATTCATAATAAGAAATTGAGTAGGGTTAGTTTAGATGTATAGGGTGTGTGTAAGAACTAGCTGAAACCTTCCCTTATGGAACTTTGCTTACTGAAAAATAAAATGTGTACAAGAAAGAAACACCTAGAAATGGATTTTTAGTCCAGTGTTTTTAATATAAAACACTGCATTCTTTAAAAAGAATTGGGTAGGGTGAGTTTCTTAGGGCTTTCTGCTAAAGCCTGGGTGCTCAGAATAACTAAATATGGGTCTAATTTTTTTTCGTTTTTGATTTCAAGTAATTGAGGACACTTCTGAGAGTTTTGTATTTGAGTGTTCCTCAGGTTTCATCAGATTTCCAAGATTGCTCTTCCCCACGGTTAGTTGTTGGGTTCTTTTGTGGAACTTGTTTTGCCTGTTTGTTCAGGTATGTGTTTTATAGAATTAAATCATGATGAGCTTAAACTGTTTTTTATCTATTTACTTTTTGGAGGCTGTTTTTTTGGAGTGTGTCAGCTCCTTAATCAGTTTTAACAAATGAACTTCTTTCTTTTAAATTATTGGAAAAGCAGAAATAAAGTGCCTTTTTCCATGTAACAAACTTAAACTGCTCTTTGGTGGCAGCCATTTCATTCCTTGGACCTGCAACTTTTTCCCTCTATAGTAGATTTGGAAAAAAGTGAAGAAACCTTTGGTAGTTAGCAGATGATTTCTATTAACTACAAGTCCTAACTGGTAAAAAGCTGGTTCGAATTTACTGATTGACGAAAACACTTTAACACTATAGTTTCTGTGTTAGTTACAGTTTAAAAATTAATGAAACCTCCTGATGCCTAGTTATCCATAATACTTTTGAAAAGCTATGATATGTATAAGAAAATACTTAAAAGCCCAGAGGCCCTCATTTTGATATATTCTGCAACCATGGGAACTGTTTTGACATTCTCATCCATCCTGTTAATAAGTTGTACCCTCCTTTTCCAAATGCTTGGGTTGTTATCATCTTTCTTTCTTTTTTTTTTTTTTTCCTTTTTTTTTTTAAATGAAATGACCTGGTATTGCAGTTCATGAAAACATGTTAACTATTTTTTTTTTAAAATGTTTTGGGATGCCAGGTTATGCTTTTCTTCTTTGCAGGGAAATATTTTTGTTTGGGAAAGAATTTCTTTTGAGCTAATTTTTAGGGCAAGATATTAGAAATTTGCTTCTCCCCCAATAATGGTGCTCACAAAAAATTAACAATAGAAAGTTGTAACTGTTATTGTATTGGAATTTTATGAAAGCAGATAAATTTGGGATATATGAGAATTTCAATATCTGTGAATTGCTCATAGTAGGTGCTCTATAAATATTTGAACAAATGAACTATGAAACTATGGCTGTTATGGCCAAGGATATGTGGCAGCTGTTTCATTCCTTGGACCTGCAACTTTTTCCCTCTGTAGTAGATTTGGAAAAAAGTGAAGAAACCGTTTTTTGGTAGTTAGCACTTCTGATTTCTGATCTTTTTGAGTTTTAAGTGTGTGAATTTTTACATATTCCCTATAACCATGATTCTCAAACTGCATTGGAATCACCTGGAGGGCTTGTTAAAACACAGGTTGCTGGGCAGCACCCTCCCTCAGAATTTCTCTTCCAGTGGGTCTGGAGTGAGCCTGAGAGTTTGTATTTTTAACAGGTCCCAGGTGATGCTGATACTCTAAGAGCAATTATTCTTTTTTTTTTTTTTTATTTTTTTTATTTTTAATTTTTTATTGTGGGTTGTTCAAAACATTACAAATTTCTTGACATATCATATTCCACACTTTGATTCAAGTGGGTTATGAACTCCCACCTTCACCCCATACACAGATNTCCCTAAAGACCTAAAAAGAGCATGCTACAGGGACACTGCTACATCGATGTTCATAAGAGCAATTATTCTTAGCCCAGAACCAATTAAATCACTAGAGTAGAAGGGTAGGGCTTTGTTCTTTTAAAATCTCCAGCTAATTTTCATGTGCAGGCAAGGTTGAGAGTTATTGCTTGAGGAAACATGGAACTCAGTTAAGATTTCTAAGTTGGGGCTGGGGATGTGGCTCAAGCAGTAGTGTGCTCACCTGGCATGCATGCGGCCTGGGTTCGATCCTCAACACCACATACAAACAAATGTTCTGTCTGCCGAAAAACTAAAATAAATAAATAAATATTAAAATTCTCTCTCTCTCTCTCTCTCTCTCTTTAAAAAAAAAGATTTCTTAGTTAAACAGATGTTTATGAATTAGAAAGTATTTTGACAGTTGTTACTCACTACTTATAAGCCTGTGAAGTGGTTTTTATATCAAGAAAAACTTGCTTGGTGTTCCTGAAATTGTTATAGGTGTTCTGAGATTATGAAATGAACTGAAATGTAACTGCTAAAGTTTTAAGACCATGCTCTACATATAAACCTAGAGAGATTTTTGCATGTAGATAGGGTATTCCTAAACTTGCTTCCTAAAAGGTTCTACTAGGTTATATTCCTGACATATCCTTGGCCATATCAGCCATAGTTTCATGGTTTCTTTTTTTTTTTTTTTTTTAGAGAGAGAGAGAGAGAATTTTAATATTTATTTTTTAGTTTTCGGCAGACACAACATCTTTGTTTGTATGTGGTGCTGAGGATCGAACCCGGGCCGCACGCATGCCAGGCGAGCGCGCTACCACTTGAGCCACATCCCCAGCCCCATGGTTTCTTTTTTGAAATACAGCATATACACAGAAGTGTGCACAATTCAAAATGTACAGTAAGGTGAATTTTTAAAAGTGAATATGACTAGGTAACTAGTACGCAGGTCAAGAATCAGAACATTATCAGCCACCCACAACCTCCTACTTTTGGGTCTTCTGGGTCACTAGCCCTTTACCATCTTTCAGTGAATGTTAGTCTGTTTTTGAACATGATATATAAGTGGTATTATATAATTGATTCTGTTTTGTGTGAAATTCAGCTATCATGTAGTTTATTTTCCTTGTATAGAATTCCGTTGTGTGAATATACTACTTACCCATTTTTCTTGAATATTTGCATAGTTTCTGTGTGTTGGCTATTATGAATAGTGGTCCTACAAATACTTTTGTAGGTCTCTGAACATCAACATTTAAAGCACATTTCTTAGCTTTTTTCTAAATACATATTTTTTAATTGTAGATGGACACAATGCCTTTATTTTGTTTATTTTTATGTGGTGCTAAGGATCGAATCCATGCCTTTTATGTGCTAGGCCAGTGCTCTACCATTAAGCTACAACTCCAGTTTCATTTCTTAACTTCTTAGTTTAAAAAATAGTATTCGTGTTTTAATTTGCATTTCTTTATTTCTCAGCTTATTGATTTTTGCTTTTTAAAAATAAGTGGTATTTCCTTTTTTTGTGAATTAACTAATTTTTTTCTTTTGCCTTTCGGTGTTTTATTATTTGTGTTTTATTACAGTCATTGCAAATATTTTTCTTGCTTGTTTTAATTTTATCTATAAACTTCCAAATGTATTGCCTTTAATTTTTTTTTTAAAGGTACTTGAATATATAGTGTTTCTAACCTTGACCTTTGCATGTACTATATATCTTAGCCTCTTTGGAATATTTGTTTTTATCCTTTTACCTTTAGTTTTTCTCTGTTGCTTCTATTCTTGAGATCATGTAAATGTCTACCTATTTTTTTCTGGTTTCATGTTAACATTTACATCTTAATATATTTTGAACTTTTTTTGCTACCTACTGTAAAAAAAATAATTTTTTTTTTCCTAAGCAGGAAGCCAGTTTCCTTGAACCATCTATTGAAGAATATAACCATTAAAATGAAAGTAAAGGTGGGGTTTCTTTTTTATTAGGAGACATCGTTTTTCTTTTGACTTCTATTTACGAGTTCTTTCTTTGTGCTGTGTTTTAACTTTTCTCTCCCTACATTGCAATGATTAAGTACTTTTACAATCAGGTCTGTGTTGAAAATAAGGGAAGGTATACTGAAAACTGTCAGCAGAATTTCAGATCTTTTTGGACTTTTTCCTTGGTTTCTAAGATGATACAAATAGATATTTACTTTTGCAGTTTTCTTTACTTATGTCTAAGTTCACATAGCAGAAATTTATATTTGATACTTTGGTGGGGAATGGTCACAGTCTTCTCAGTGACCAAAAAATAAATAAATAAATAAATAAATAAATAAAATAAAGGAATTTTAGTTCTGAAATTGCAGTTTTGAAAGGTGATACTGTTTTTGTTCATGATTCTTGTGGCAGAAAGTTTGATTTCTTTGTTGTTGCCTCTTTCAGTCTCTATTCCTGTCTCTAAACTATTCTGAACTTCTTTTAAAAGGTACTTTAGGACTGGGACTGAGGCTCAGTGGTAGAGCACTTGCATGAGGCACTGAGTTCAATCCTCAGCATCACATAAAAATAAAATAAAGTTATTGTGTCCACCTACAACTAAATATATATGTGTGTGTGTGTGTGTGTGTGTGTGTGTGTGTGTGTGTGTGTGTGTGTGTGTATGTATATATATACACACACATATATATATATATAATTTTTTTAAAGGTACTTGAATATAGAATGTTTCTAACCTTTACTCTTGTATCTACTATTTATCTTGGCCTCTTTGGAATATTTGTCTTTATCCTTTTATCTGATTAACTGCATTAGATCTTAGCTCACAGTATTACTTCGTTAGGGAAGCTTTCCTGACCCAGACCTGGTTAAGTTTGAATTGCTATGTACTCTTGGTAACCCATGTGTTGTAATGATTTATTAGTTTTTATTGGTTAGTGTTTCTTGAAACAGCAATAGATTCTTATTTAGTTAATTCTCGACACATAGATAAATATGCACATGTATGCACTGTTAGATTTTTTGGTCATGCTTAAGTATTTTTGAGTGTTTTCAACTAAGATCTTTTTATGTTCGGCTTCAAGATTTTACATCTGATGTTTTCATTTCACTCTTACATGTAAATAGTTAACTAGATATGAAGTTAAGCATTGAAAAGCTTTTTCTCAACATTGAGAAGTTTGACTTCAGTCAATGATTCCTTTTATTTTTTTTTAAAGTTGATCTGTTTCCTTTCTGCAGGATTTAGATATTTCTTGATATTGTGTAATGTGTCTTTCAGTTATGTTTGGTACTGCATGAACTCTTATTAACCCGAAGGCTTGTTTTGTTCTATAGTGCTGGGGATCAAACCCATGCATGGCCTTGTGAAATTTTACATCTTTCTTTAATTATGAGAAGTTCTGTCATTATTTCTACAGTATTTCCTCTCCTCACATCCTCCCTCTTGCCTATCTCTTCTCTCATTCTCTCCTATTTATCCCTTTCAGACACCTTTTGGAAAAGTTCTACACAGGTTTGGATTTAGAGCAATGACAGCCTGTCTGGAACAGGGCTGGAGGTACTGTTTTCATATTCCTCAATAGTGTTTGGGAAAATGTCACAATGTTGAGGAATGAAAGCTTTCTTCTGGTTTATCACCCGTCCACCCACCCACCTGTCCAGGTATTTTAAACTAGAATCTGGGGTCATATCCTACCTTTTTTGCTTCTCCATTGGGTGATTTCTCCACTGAGTTTGGGAAAGGCATGTCTTTTTTAATGCACTTGATTAACTCTTTCATGTAAGCATAAATTTTCTTTCTAAATCGTGTTTTATAAGATGGAAAAACTTAATTGGTCAGATTCTACCTTTAACAAATGATAAATCTATTCACCCTCAATAAAACTCATTTTGCAGTTTATTTTCTAAACAGTTAATGTAAAAACAACAGTGATATATATTCCCTTTTGTTTAACAGTGACTTCTGATCAAATGATCAGAGAAGCTAATATATCTGTTGTAACGAATTAGAAAATGAAGCAATTGTGATTTTGAATATTAAGTGGAATGTTCTGTGTGTCATAGAACATTTATTATAAAATAAGCAGAAGCCTGTTTCTGGTTATCTATGATTTTGTGAATGTTGGACTGTATAAATTGAATCCAGGATATAGAAAAGCCTTAATATTGTTAGTGTATATGTCCTAAATCTTTCCCTAACTCCCAGATTAGAGAATATCTTTATTTCATAAAATGAAATAAAACTGAAAACCTTAAAGAACATTAGAAGGTAAAGAAAAGAAGGTACTTAATCAAGATAGGGCTGTTGCTCTGTATACCACTGTGAAATTCTGCAGATGCCTTTTGTACCCAGCCAAGTACAGATGTTATTCACATTTTTAATTTGGCAAAATTATAAATTACTATGTTTAGCAGACCTCTAGAGATGCTCACAAATATTTGGCACTTCTAGTGTTAGTGAATGATGAATCATTTGGCTAGAAAGAAATGTTATTTAAAAACTTAACTCTAGTGTAAATGTCTCAGTTGAATTTTGTTTCGTTGAAAATAATTTTGACACTGTTTAGAGGTTTTTTTTTTTTTGGTATGGAAGTGGATTGGTAATTAATGTTTAATACAGAGGTAACTATATGTAGCGAATGGGCTATTCTAATTCTTTGTATTCTAGTTTTTTCCTAATGTTTTTAAAGGCAATAATGAACAAATTACATCTGTCACCAAGTGTCTTTTTATCTTTCCCATCTATGTTAGGAAAATGACGTGTGTGTGTGTGTGTGTGTGTGTGTGTGTGTGTGTGTTATTTTCCTAAACAATTCCAAACATTTTATTATTATTTGAGGTTTTTTTTGGGGGGGAGTAATGAGATCTTTTTATATGTAAGGAAAATTATTTTGAAAAATATAAGAGAGATGATATAAATTTTCTCATTGGGTAGGTCAGTGGATTAACAGTTCAAATGATATGTAGTGTTTGCAACTTTGCTGACAGTCCAATTAGGGGGAAAATGTCTTTAAGCTGTAACTTTGCAGCCATTTAAAAAAAAAAAACCAGCAGTTTAAAATACTCCAAGTATCTTAGGTTTTTCTCTTTTTATTAAATTTTAGTAGTTGTAGTTGTGAGTTACAAGATTTAACATTGGCTAAGGTTGTTTCTTTGAAGCTTTAATTTTGGGCAAGTTTAAAAGCTGAAGATAAGTGAAACAACTTTGTATTTTTAAATTCAGAACTGAAGAATAGATAACAGTGAACATTGAAATATTTTTAAATGGCCTTAATTGTCACCTTTTATTTAATATTAGAATAAGGAAAATTGTTAAGTATTTTCAGTTAAGCCATCTTATAAACTTAGATTTTTCTGAGTGTCAGCATGATTCTTTCAACATAATATATTTAAAGTAGTTTTGAATTTGTGGAATACTGTCATTGTTTCTTATACTTTTTTGGGGTTGGGTGGGTACCAAGGATTGAACTCAGGGGCACTCCACTTCTGAGCCACATCCCCAGCCCCATTTTGTATTTTATTAGAGACAGGGGTCTCACTGAGTTGCTTAGTGCTTTACTGTTGCTGAGGCTGGCTTTGAACTCGCAGTCCTCCTGCCTCAGCCTCCGGAGCCACTGGTATTACAGGAGTGAGCCACTGTGCTTGGCTTCTTATATATTCTTTAGGGGCAAGAATGTGCTGAAATTTACAAATCATGTTACTTAATTTAATATTTAGTGAAGAGTAGTTTTTTAGGGTGAGCTTTTTATTGGCCTGCTTATCTTGATTTTCCCCAAACATACCTCCATAAACTGATTTGCCAAAGTTATAATCCTGGGATCCTGTCGTTCTTGTTTTTTAAAAAAACCTACTGCAGTTCTGTGGTCTTTGACTTATTTATGCTACCACTACTATTCCAAGCCATCATTAACTCTTGCTAGACTAAGGCAAGTAAGCAGAATTTTTCTTAACTGGTGCCTCTGATTTTGCTCCTGATCTTTTCTAGTATGTTTTTTACATAGCTGATTAAGACTTAAACAGAATCAGGTAATTTCCCTTATAAATAGCCCTGTATAATGAAAACCAAACTTCTACCCATGGCTTAACCAAGTTGCAGCAGATACTGTTGATTATTCACCCAAATTCATCTTCACTAACCTAGTAGATTTTGTTCAAGGCAGCCCTGTTTCCCAAGGAACTTTAAAAGACTTGGCTTTCCAGCCTGTTTTTGAAGGCGGACAGATGACAAACATTTTTGGCTAATGTGATATAGGTAGAAGTATTTGGAGAGGTTTTTGCTTCCTTAATAATAAAAAGACTTAAGAGAAAGTCTTTTCTTCCTTTACCCTTTCTCACTTCTTGCCTGGGAACCTGGATATCAAGATTGGAGAAAACAGCATGTGGTGATAAGCAAGTAGAAGAAAGCTTGCATATGATAAGGATGCCAGAGTGGAAAGATTCTTAAATGACTCCTAATATCATTCATTAGTAAACTGCTTGTTGTGAGCCTGGTGTGTCAATGTCTAGACAAGTTGTGTGAGATAAGTGAATCCCTAGTTGGGCATTGTCATTGGAACTAAATGTGTTCCTGCCTGATACAGAGGCCCTGCATAGTCAAGCCCTTAGTTATCTTTCTGACCTCATTTGCCATTTCCTCTTTTAAAGGTACCACATTAGCTAGTGGACAGATTTGGCTACCTGACAAACCCCTACTTAAATTGAAACTCCTTGCTGTATACTCTAAGGCTTGGAGTGAACTAGCTCCTCTGACCCCTGTCCTAACGTATTATTGCCCTCTTCATCCCAATAGGAGCAAATACCTTAAAATACCCAATGATTTTTGACAAATGTACAAGATATTAACAGAGAAAAAACAAAATAGAAGGATACAGAGACCTGAGTTTGTGGAAGTCCAGTGTTATAATTTTGTCAACTTTCCAGAATTCGAATCTTTGAACTTTAAAAAACAAAGCAAAACAACAAATAAAAACATAAGTTTCTTTGCGGAACTTGAAAATATTCATATGGAACATAAAATAGCAATATTAATCAAGATAATTATTTAAGAGGAACAAAGTAGATTGAAATTTGCCTTGCTAATATCTAGACTTACCTTAAAGTTATTTTAATGAACAAACTGACCCACCAAAGAGAAAAGAAAGGAAAATAAAATTAGATTTCTAATTCACATCTAGTATAGGTAGATGAAAGATCTAAATGTGAAAGCAGAATTATAAAGGTCTAGATGATTCCCAGCTTTTAGTGATTTGTTTTAGCAGTTTTTCGACTTAGCATGGTGCTAAAGTTATAAGTAATCAGTAGAAACTGATCTTTGAACTCTGAGTTTTTATTTTTTACTGGGCTTGAAGTACAATACTCTCTCCTGGTGGCTGGCCAGTGGCTGCAGCTCCAAGTCAGCCACATAGTCACAAGGACAAAAAACCATTACTCAGTAGTTTCTAATGTGTTGCTAAGCTAGAATGTTTTGTAGGTTAGATATATTAAATGGATTTTTGCCTTAATATTTTCAGCTTAAAATGGGTTTATTGGGTTGTAACTCCATTGTAGGTATAGGAGCATATGTAATCTAGTAGAAAATGTAGGAATGGATAGAAATAGGAAAGGATTTCTTAAAGGTTGTATAGAAGATACAAATCATGTTAGAAAAGATTGATATATTAAAACTTGTATGAGATCAAACTGTAAACAGTTTAAAAATGAGCTATAAACAGAAAGTATTTATAGGGCAATAACAACTAGGATTAGCTTTCAGAATATGCCAAAAAAAAACAAAAAATAAAAAAACAAGAAAAAAAAAAGTAAAGAAAAATTTCACAATCACTCTAGTGATTTTGTCTTTTTTCTATTCATTTATAGTTTTTATAAATACATGTATGATTTTTTTCTCCAGTATTTTGTTTCATATATTTTTACTCTTGAAGACTTTAACCTAAAAAATACTTTTGTATGTTTTAAATTTTTCTATAACATCCTTTTTTTCTTACATATAGTTTGTACTTTTTGGTGATTTTAAAAAAATTGTGGAGAAATGTGTATAACAAAATATCATCTTAATTGTTTTTAAGTGTAAAATTCAGTGGCATTGAGTACATTCATAGTGTTCTGTAATGTCCCACTTAAGGATGACACATTATTATTTGATGATACTAAATTGTAAGTCCAATCTAACAGCCATTTACTTAACAAAGCATCTGTTGGACATTTAAATTGTTTTCATGATTTCCTGTAGGTAATTATGATATTCTTGATGCAGAATCTTTGTTTATATGTGAATTTTTTTATGATAAAGATTGAAAAGTGATAAATCAGAGGTTGTATTTGCTTCAGCCTGATGATAACTGCTACTTTTTCAAATGTGTCTTACTGGTTTACAATCACAACAGTGTTGGAGCACAGTTCTACTTCACCCCCTTCTTCCGAATACTAACCACTTTCATTTTATGTTGTAGATCTAAAAGTTTTAGAAAAAATAAACACATACCTTCCTATTTTGCTTTATGGATATTATAATGAGTATTTTTTAAAGTGCCAACTGATAAGCTATGTTTAAAATTTATTTGATTATCATTGAAGAAAGGAATTTAGTTCTCAAACATTAGTGCACTAGTTAGGGAAAAGTAAGTTTTCACTCAAGGTTTATTTAAATCTGTATGGGGAAGGAGAGTTATTGTCTTCCTGGGTAAGTAAAGTGTCTTTGGTGCAGTGGAAGAGCAGGGTTGTGATGGAAGAGGGAAGAAGGATATGGAAGTTGGGGAATCAAAGGGAACTAACATCTGTAAAGCTCTGCCAGCAAACCCCAGTAGGATTGTGACATTAACGTTAGTTTGCATCCTATATTTATGCTCTTCCATTTACTAATAAAAAATTGACATCTTTCACCCAAAATTTGCAGCTTAATTAGAATGATATTTTCCATGAAAACCTAATTCTGACTTTATGATTCATGTCTGTGGAAACATATCTTTAACTTAGGGACTTTTTCTTCTTGCTTTCCTAGAATGAATGAATTTCTATAGATAGCATGGAGCCTATATCTTAAAATAAATATTTTTCCTTACTATTGTCCATATGGTTCTCATTTATTTAATGTATGCATTAAAGTGGAGGAGAATATGACTTTCATTATGTAAGGTGCCATTTTCTCACAACATTACCTAGTACATAGTAGCATGGAGGTAGTGATATGTAGCCAATAAGACCTAATAAAATATAAGGTGGAAAAAATCATTTATAAAATGATAATAAGTACAATTTCCTTTTATATCTCATTGCAGTGTAGCTTGTGATATTATCATTGTACTAAAATTACTCTAAAATTATAAATGGCCATTTTTTTCACTTCTTTGTTGATCTCACTAAATCCTTATGCTGAACTTTACTTAACATTTTTGCTCCTTGATTTTATTCTTGTCCTGCTTGGTGTTTTCTACCTTTCTAAGCATTTGCTTCAGACTCTGCCTGGCCCTTCCCCCTTTTCTGTCTGAAAATTGATGCTTCTTTCTGTTACCAGGCGACAGTGGTACTGGCAGTAGTTTTTGAGGAGAGGCTAGGGTACTTCACTCAGCTTGGTAGAAAAATAGGTTTTATTCAAAGCCAGTTTTGAAGGAAAATAGAAGACACTTACTATTTCAAAAACTTTCATCTTTGAAATCTCTGAAGGCCCATGAAGCTTTTAAAGGAGATCAAGTAGGGAAGTGAGACAAAAGGGAAATATACATACATAGATTTAGTTAGCTTGTGTTACAGGCCTCCACTCTCAGCTTGCATGGTGCCTGTCAGGCCTTGGGAGTGTAGTTTCTCAGCATGAGGAAGTTGCTCTAAATTTCAGAGGTGGGGGTTTCTTCAAATTCAGTCTGTTTCATTATTGATGTTCTGATTCTATATTCTCAAATGCCTGTATTCCCACTTATCTGCCTGGTGATATTTTTAGTCAGTAAATCCAAGCTTGAATAGTTTCACTTAACCATCTACTTCACATATTTTGACCCTCCTATCTCAATAATAGATATTCTGACATCGTCTTTAATCTTTCTTTTTAGAATCCCGTTACCAGACTATTTCTGTTATACTTACATTCCTCTCCAGTTTCTCTAAAAATGTAATGGTGAATATTATGATATATCTTAGCCTTGGTTGTCGGCAGTATTTAAGTAATCTTTACCTTTTAAAATATAGAAATGTGTTTTCTACATGTAATTTTGCCTTGTGAAACTTGAGAGGAAAGTGAGTGCTTTGGATAGGAGTCTTGTCTCATTCTTTGGTATTTCTGGCACAATTGCCCAGCCACATACCAAGTGATTAAGGAATATTTTTTGAATCAACTGCATAAGTGGGTGATTAAAAGAGCTTCCATAGTTCTGGTTCTGTGAAATGAAGATCCTTTTGAACGGAGCTAATATTTTTTTGTATTTTGTTTGGCTCTTTTTTAGTATGGACTATTTAAGTGCATATTTGTTGGCTCTTTTTACAAAATTGGTTTAATGTATAAAAACATTTCCACATTCTTTTTAGGTTTTGGAAGGAAGGATGTTGTGGAACACTTACTACAGATGGGTGCTAATGTACATGCTCGTGATGATGGAGGTCTCATTCCACTTCATAATGCCTGTTCTTTTGGCCATGCTGAGGTTGTGAGTCTGTTGCTATGCCAAGGAGCTGATCCAAATGCCAGGGATAACTGGAACTATACACCTCTGCATGAAGCTGCTATTAAAGGGAAAATTGATGTCTGTATTGGTAAGTATTATTTGATGATACCTAAATTGTAAGTCCAATTTAAAGTACAATTTTAAATGAAGGCTTACTTTGTGTGTTTGTTGTGGGATGTGTGTGTGTGTGTGTGTGTTAAACTGTGGTATAAATAATGTTCCCCCCTAAAAGGTGAAGATTTATTGCTTCTTTGAGAGGAATTCCTTTCCATCAAAAGGGAAGTAGATGGGAATCTAAAGTTGTTGGTTAGGAACACAATTCACAACATTAGCTCTCCGAATGCAAATCAAACATCAACTGGTGTAGAACTAAATTTTGATGGATTACCATCGTCAAGTTTAATTAATTTATAGGCTATTAAAAGACTGCAAATTTCCCATCCTTACACCAATGAGAGCTGTTATAAAGTATAAATTCTTACTAAATTAGATGGCGTATTTGGATATGATAGCTTGGTTCAGAGAAAGTCATCTAGTACTAAACCAAAGACCTTCTCTGTAAGTTACTAAAATTGAACACCAGCCAGTTTCACTAGAACTGGAAAGCTCTGATTATGTGTTTTAGTGTTGATGGTCTTTATTTATTTTTATGTGGTGCTGAGGATCGAACCCAGTGCCTCATGCATGCTAGGAGAGCACGTTACCACTGAGCTACAACCCCAGCTTCCAGCCCCCTTCCCTTTTTTTTTTTTGCAAATTACTTACCTGGCTGCAGAGTCTTCCCATTCCTGATTATGTGTTTTATATCCAGTAGTTAAAAGCTTAGAATTTTTAAGCTACAAAAAGTGATTTCAAACCTTATTGAATTTTTCAACCATTTTAAATATCTAAATTATTTTAATTTATAGTCATTCAGTATTTCTTTTTCACATGAGAAATTAATACATTATTATCTCTTAAAAGAAATGTTTATTTTTCAGTTGTAGATGGACACAGTACCTTCATTTTATTTTTATGTGGTGCTGAGGATCAAACCCAGTGCCTCACACAAGCTAGGCGAGTGCTCTACCTCTGAGCCACAACCCCAGTCCTCATTATTGTCTTTATGTTAACATTTTAAAAAATGTACTGGTGGTACCACTATTAAGACTTCCTCTTAATAGTGGTTTCCCCCTTATAGACATCTATTCCAGCCTCCATATATTTTTCAGTTTTCCTCAAATTATTGCTTTATCTGGCACAACTTCTTTATCACATTCCCTGTCATTATCCTTGGTTACTTCAGCATCTGTTGACATAAACCTTTGGACATCCTGCCCATCTAGCTCTCTGGCATCTTCTACTTTGGGTTGATCCTCTCATTTCCTCCTGAGCTTCTCACTAACTCTGCCATATCCTGTGCCAAGTTCTTACATAAGACTACCTTGAAAAGCTTGAACTTATCCTTTTTTCTGACCACAAAACTTCTTAAATTACTTGCTTTTGTATGTAATCACTATTGTTAAACTTGATAGTTATTCTTAAACTAGATTTTTAGCATCCCTGTCATCACTATTTCTGTGTCATCTTATTGTCATATCCATTGGATTTTTATCTGTCATTAGTCATAATTTTACACTATTTTCACCTTTTTAAACTTCAGAATTAAGTTTTTATACCTATATTTATGAATTTTTTTATCAGTGCTTTGAATTTATTATTGAAACTAATATTCTTCTCCTCTTCGTCCTCCTCCCAAAGTACACAATGAAAATACCATTTTTTATCTAGGTTCTGTTGATAGGATTAAGTATAGTGCTTGAATATTTAAAGAATGGATCCCTGCAGCCCCCAATTCCCACAGTCCTCAGTAGGCAGTGGCACATATTGCTCTTCTTTTGTTATAAGTTTTGTGGCCTTATAAGAATTGAGGGAAAGGGAAGAGTACCTGTGAAACTGTGATCAAAATATATTTGAGATACACTTGCTATTGAACTATGTAATAGGGAACTCAAGATTGGTTGTACACCTTTCTGATACTTACCTTTCAGGAACTTTCTCAATCCTTTGGAATCTCTGATAGCATCTATGTAATACTTACTGAATTTGAGCATAGTAAAAGAAATCTTAAGTGTTTCTATGAAGAAAATTTCTGTTTTTAGCTACTGAACAAAAGTATTGAAAGCCTGTTTTCCTTTTTGTTTGAGTATGATAATTTTCAAAGACTGGTCTACAAAATTGATTTTTAAAGGTTTTTGCCTAGATGATGAAATATCTTATTATCTTAAGATTAATCATACCTCTATATGTGAAATATAATAGCAAATATTATTATTGGCTTAAGGGGAGCTTTAAGGCAGATTGCCATAAAGACATGCTTGGTCTTACATCCTCACCTCACCAGTTTTCTGCTGTGGGTGAGATAAGGGGCTACTTACTTAACCTCTCACGTTTTATTATATGTAAAATAGGAGTACTATATATACATCTTTCTCTGGGATTCTTGAGAGGATTAGCAAATACATGTACTTAGAAGAATATCTTGTACATACTCAGAAAATATTAAGTGATATTAATTGCTGCTGTTATTATTGCTAAGATCTCAACTTGAGTTTTGACTACTCTGTTTTATAGATTTCCTGGTTCTCTCTGTTCATCATTTATTGACACTTAAAAATACCAATTTAGAAGTCTTTAACCCTTTAAAGCTACTATTTAGCTACCATGAAAAATAAGAAAGTATAGACTGAGGTTATTTAAAAACCAACTTAAGTGCTTGTATAATTAAAGCAGCTACTTAAGACTCAGGTCATGAAATTGATTAAAGTGATGTTTATGATACTTTTGTATTGTTTATGACAAACCCAATTTATGCCAGAAATCACACTTTCTGCCTTTAAAACTTAATAATTTCTCCCTATGTTCATAATATAGTTTCAAGAAAATTAAAATAAATGCTGTTTTCTGCATTTATGACGTGATTTTTTTTTTTTTTTTGAGACTTTCTAAATGCTGATGCTTGGAAACTGTTTTAAAAGCAAATTGTAGAAATAAACTTTTCATGCAGTCAGTTGACATAAATTCTGGAAGTAATAATGATGGATATCTGTCATTTGTTTCTTTCTTTTCTTTTTTTCTCCTTTTTCACTGACTAGTGTCCAATTTCTTTCCTGGTTTTGTAGATTTGAAACTATGGATGTTCACAATAGGGAGAAATACAGAAACAGGTGGAGTCAGATAGTCCTTCTTTCTACCCTTTGGGTAGTCAGTAATGACCTCTGGTCAATCAGACACTCCATTCTATAATGTAGAATTTTGAGTACAAAGTTATAGAGATATTAAAGAATCATTCTAAGCATCAGATTTTTTTGTTGCAGAGTTGGCAGTGGTCAGGCTAGAAAGTTCTTACTAAAAGACAGTTATGCTTTCTTCTACTTACTGTATAGACTTGTTTTCCAAGGTTGGTTTTATACCTTCCTGTCTGTTCAGTTTCCATGTGTTAACATTTTTGCCTATTTCCATTGCCTTCCTGCTATTCCTATGTATATCACCTGCCCACTTCTTATTCTCTGGAATTTTCAAGGGTGAAGGGAACAGAATATATTGCCTTTGGAGGCCTCCTCTTGTGCCTCCAGGAAGGACAGCTTGCTGGCTATCATGGAAAGTAATTCTAAAGATAATATGGGGCATGGTTTTCTAACACATCTGGGATTCTCACTTTGGAATACCCCAACATCTGGACCCGAAACCTGGTAAGTTAAATGAAAAATAACCACTCATGTCAATTGGAGAGGAAGATTGAGAGAATAGTTAGCATATATATGTAGGACGATTGAAGGGATCAGATGAGTACCTAACTTAAAAATATCCCTCAGGAAAATTAATTAAAAATTAATATGGAAGAGACTTTCTGGAGTCCCCAAAAATAATTTTTTTGAAAGCAAAATTTCAATAAATGAATAAAAACAATATTAGTAGCCTTAAAGATCAGATTTGGGAAATATCCCCCAATATAGGCAAAAATGTTAACACATGAAAATCAGGAGGAAGACTATAAATCCGGAAAAGGTAACACTGTTTTAAAACTCTACATGTTATAGGAGTTCCAGAAGGAAAAGAAAAAAGAACTAATGGAAGAGCTCAATAATAATTAAATGATAAGGAAGAAAACCCCATTTAGATGTTGAAAAGGCTTAAGGAGTTTCATACTGCATTGATAGGCTACATTGAAGAGGGGCCATACTGAAGTTGTCTGGGGAGAATCGCTGCCTACAGAGAGGGGAAAGAAAATCATTTACAACATTGAAGGCTTGAATGCAATGGAATACCTTCCAAAGACTGTTAGAAGAAAAGGATTGAACTGCAGCTCCCTTAATAGAGAGCAGTTCTTCACCTTTTTGAGAGTAAGAAAGGCTGAATGTAGTAAGTATGTTGTTATATTAGGAAACAAAGCTGCTGTTAACTTGCTTTCTTTCTGCACACTTTTAAACACTTTTTGTTTTCCTTTATCTTGTATATGGACTTGTGGGATCTTAACTCTTTTTCTTACTTGGAAGTCCAAAATTCATACTGCTTTGTAAAATTTAATAGGACTTAAAAAAATAGATAGGTTTTCTAGGATCAGTGGGATTATATCTTAGTGGTTAAAGTCAGAGACCAGGGTCCTTGAGTGAGTTAACATCTTTTGTTATTAAAATAGGGGTAAAAATTGTATGTCTTCTAGTTAGGGTGATTAAGATAATACAAGTAAAGCATCTTCATGTAATATCCCTATATGATATATAGCGTAATATCAGTATGGTAATGCCCAATAGCTTATTGTTGAAATAACATGATTAGAAATAATTTTCCTGTTATTACATGATATTCAGTTGCTTTTATATTTACTGAAAATGCAAGAGAAAATGAGATTTGATGGTATTTTTCTTAAAAGTCTATAAGCATATTGGTTTATTTGAAGAGATTAGGCAAACTATGTAAAGATAGTATCATTTAATAACATAATTAAAATTAAGTTGGTTATCTAAATGAACTAGTGAAAGCAATTAGCTGTAATTCTCATTTTCCCATCTCAGTTCAGAACTTCAGTTAATTATTTAACATGTAATAGGATTTCTGCCAGTTTTTTTCTCTCACTTACAATTTAGGAATTCTTTCTTATTAAACAGTTTTCCCCTATTCTTCCCCTTTTAAATTGATTCTCTCTCCTTCCCCCATTTTTTTTTTTGGCCTTAGAAAATAAAGGGCATACCTTCAGCTTTCAATCACTTACACAGGTAAAATTTGCGTTCATTCAATTAAATGTAATATGTCCACTGAGGTGAAATCTTGATTAAAAATAAGTTAAAACACTGTGATAATATATTGCATACATAGTTTATATATATATATATATAAATTTATGTATTTTCATGTGTATATACATCTATGAAATTAAGTGGCAAATAATCTAATTGATTTGTTGATTTGTGGGCTGATATAATATGGAATTATCAGCCTTGATGAACTTTGCTTTTAGGGTAGTTGAGAACCATTGCCATCTGTTATGAAAAGCAATCAAGTAGAAGCCAGAGCACCTGGAGACTACCTTTGCATCTTCCATTAGCAAGCACGTTGGTTGGGGATATATTATGGGGCAGATTATTCTCTGTACCTTAATTGCTTTGATTAGCAAATAAAAATATCTTGCTGGGGGCTGAGGCTGTGGCTCAGTAGTAGAGTGCTTGCCTAGCATGTGTGAGGCACTGGGTTCGATTCTCAGCACCATGTATAAGTAAATGAAGGTCTACACATCTAAAAAACTATTAAAAAATATCTTGCTGGAATTTTATAAAGACATTATGAGATGTTGAAATGCTATGTAAATTTAATGTGGTTGTGCTTTTAAAACCTTTTCTGATTGTAAGAAGGGATATATTCAGTTGACTTTTCCACATCAAAGATTCTTCATCTGTAGATCCAAACAATTGTAGATTGAGCATGTTCAGGGGTAGGAGGAGGATTGCCTCTATTTAAACATGTAGATTTTTTTTGGTCATAATTTCCTAAATCATATTGTGTAACACCTATTTACATAACATTTACATTGCATTATTATAAGAAATCAAGACATGATTTAAATAATAAGGGTGGTAGTTTATATGCAAATACTATGCCATTTTTATATGAGTGACTTTATTATTCAGGGATTTTGATATTTTTTGGTGTAGGGGTTGTCCTGAGGCCAATACCCTGTGAATAAAGAGGATTACTATATGTGGCAGACAGAATAATGGCCCAGAAATGTCCACATCTTATCCTGGGAACCTGGGAATATGTTACTTTACATGCAAGTAGGAGTTAGGTTATAGATGGAATTATGTTGGTAATCATTAAAGAGTCTGCTTTTTTTCTTTTGTTGCTTGTGCTTTGGTGTCACATTTGTGACTACATTGCAAACTCTAGATCATGAAGACTTTTAAAATTTTTTTTATTTATATATGACAACAGAATGCATTACAATTCTTATTACACATATAGAGTACAATTTTTCATATATCTGGTTGTATACAAAGTATATTCACACCAATTCGTGTCTTCATACACGTACTTTGGATAATAATGTTTATCACATTCCACCATCATTTCTAACCCATGCCACCTCCCTTCCCATCTCACCCCTCTGCCCTATCTAGAGTTAGTCTGTTCCTCCCATGCTCCCCCTCCCTACCCCACTATGAATCAGCCTCCTTATATTAGAGAAAACATTCAGCATTTGGTTTTTTGGGATTGGCTAACTTCACTTAGCATTATCTTCTTTAACTCCATCCATTTACCTGCAAATGCCATGATTTTATTCTCTTTTATTGCTGAGTAATATTCCATTGTGTATATATGCCACATTTTCTTTGTCCATTCATCAAGGGCATCTAGGTTGGTTCCACAGTTTAGGTATTGTGAATTGTGCTGCTATAAACATTGATGTGGCTATGTCCCTGTAGTATGCTGTTTTTAAGTCCTTTGGTTATAGACCAAGGAGAGGGATAGCTGGGTCAAATGGTGGTTCCATTCCAAATTTTCCAAGAAATCTCCATACTGCTTTCCATATTGGCTGTACCAATTTGCAGTCCCACCAGCAATGTATGAGTGTACCTTTTTCCCCACATCCTCGCCAACACTTATTGTTGTTTGTCTTCATAATAGCTGCCATTCTGACTGGAGAAAGATGAAATCTTAGAGTGGTTTTGATTTGCATTTCTCTGATTGCTAGTGATGATGAACATTTTTGCATGTATTTGTTGATTGATTGTACATCATCTTCTGAGAAGTGTCTCTTCAGGTCCTTGATCCATTTATTGATTGGGTTATTTGTTTTTTTGGAGTTTAGCTTTTTGAGTTCTTTATGTATCCTAGAGATTAGTGTTCTATTTGATGTATGAGGGATAAAGATTTGCTTCCAAGATGTAGGCTCTCTATTCCCCTCATAGATTGTTTCTTTTGCTGAGAAGAAACTTTTTAATTTGAGTCCATTCCATTTATTGATTATTGATTTTAATTCTTGTGCCACAGGAGTCTTATTAAGGAAGTTGGGGCCTAATCCCACATGATGGAGATTAGGGTCTACTTTTTCTCCTATCAGATGCAGGGTCTTTGGTTTTATTCCTAGGTCTTTGATCCATTTTGAATTGAGTTTTGTGTGTGGTGAGAGATAGGGGTTTAATTTCATTTTGTTGCATATGGATTTCCAATTTTCCCAGTACCATTTGTTGAAGAGGCTATCTTTTTTTCACTGTGTGTTTTTGTCTAACATAAGATAATTGTGATTTTGTGGATTAGTCTCTGTGTCCTCTGTTCTGTACCATTGGTCTACTAGTCTGTTTTGGTGCCAATACCATGTTTTTGTTATTATTGCTCTGTAGTATAGTTTAAGATTTGGTATAGCCATGCCACCTGCTTCCCTCTTCCTGCTGAGGATTGATTTAGTTATTCTGGGTCTCTTTATTTTTCCAGATGAATTTCATGACTAGTTTTTCCTAATTCTATGAGGAATGTCATTGGGATTTTGATTGGAATTGTATTAAATCTGTATAGTGCTTTTGGTAGTCTGGTCATTTTGATAATATTAATTCTGCCTATCCAAGAGCAAGGTAGATCTTTCCACTTCTAAGGTCTTCTTTGATTTCTTTCTTTAGGATTCTGTAATTTTCATTATAGATCTTTCTCCTCTTTTGTTAAGTTGATTCCCAAGTATTTTATTTTTTTGAGGTTATTGTAAATGGGGTAGTTTTCCTCGTTTCCCTTTCTGAGGATTTGTCACTGATATACAGAAATGCGTTTGATTTATGGGTGTTGATTTTATATCCTGCTACTTTGCTGAATTCATTTATTAGTTCTAGAAGTTTTCTGGTAGAACTTTTAGGGTCTTCTAGGTATAGAATCATATCATCAGCAAATAGTGCCAATTTGAGTTCTTTTCCTATGTGTATCCTGTTAAATTTCTTTTTTTTCTGTCTAATTGCTCTGGCCAGTGTTTCAAGAACTGTGTTAAATAGAAGTGGTGAAAAAGGGCATCCCTGTTTTGTTCCAGTTTTTCGAGGGAATGCCTTCAATTTTTCTCCATTTAGAATGATATTGGTCTGGGGCTTAGCATAGATAGCCTTTATGATGAGGTACATTCCTGTTATTCCTAATTTTTCTAGTGTTTTGAACATGAAGGTGTGGTGCATTTTTTCAAATGCTTTTTCTGCGGCTATTGAGACGATCATATGATTCTTTAAGTTTATTGATGTGATGAATTACATTTATTGATTTCTATATGTTGAATCAACCTTGCATCCCTGGGTGAATCCCACTTGATTGTGGTGCACAATTTTTTTGATATGTTTTTGTATTCGATTTGCCAGAATTTTATTGAGAATTTTTGCATCTATGTTCATTAGAGATATTGGTCTCTGGTTTTATTCCTTGGTCTTTGATCCATTTTGTGTTTGCCTGATTTTGGAATCAGGGTGATATTGGCCTTATAGAATGAGTTTGGAAGTGCTCCCTCTTTTTCTATTTCCTGAAATAAATTGAAGAATATTGGTATTAGCTCTTCTTTAAAGGTCTTGTAGAACTTGGCTGTGTATTCATCTGGTCCTGGGCTTTTCTTGGTTAGTAGACTTTTGATAGCGTCTACAATTTTGTTGCTTAAATTGATCTGTTTAAATTGTGTATCATCCTGACTCAATTTGGGCAAATTATATGATTCTAGAAATTTGTTGATGCCTTCGAAATTTTCTATTTTATTGGAGTAAAAGTTTTCAAAATAATTTCTAATTATCTTCTGTATTTCTGTAGTGTCTGTCGTGATATTTCCTTTTTCATCACTATGTTAGTAATTTGAGTTTTTTCTCTCCTTCTCTTCGTTAGCATGGCTAAGAGTCTGTCAATTTTATTTATTTTATTCAAAGAACCAATTTTTTGTTCTGTAAATTTTTCAGTTGTTTCTTGTGTTTCAGTGTCATTGATTTTTAGCTCTGATTTTAATTATTTCCTGTCTTCTACTGCTTTTTGTGTAGATTTGTTCGTTTTCTAGGGCTTTGAGATGTAATGTTAAGTCATTTATTTGTTGACTTTTTCTTCTTTTAAGGAATGAACTCCATGCAATGAATTTTCCTCTTAGTACTGCTTTCATAGTGTCCCAGAGATTTTGATGTGTTGTATCTGTGTTCTCATTCATTTCTAAAATTTTTTAAATTTCCTCCTTGATGTCTTATGTAACCCATTGTTCATTCAGTAGCATATTATTTAGTCTTCATGTGTTGGAGTACCTTTTATTTTTTATTTTATCATTGATTTAGAATTTCATTCCATTATGATCTGATAGATTGCAGGGTAGTATCTCTACTTTTTTATATTTACAGAATTGCTTTGTGGCATAATATATGATCTATTTTAGAGAAGGATCCATGTGCTGCTGAGAAGAAAGTGTATTCTCTCATTGAAGGATGACATATTCTATATATGTCAGTTAAGTCTAAGTTTTTGATTGTATTATTGTTCTGTAATTTCTTTGTTCAGCTTTTGTTTGAAAGATCTATCTAGTGATGAAAGAGGTGTGTTAAAGTCACCCAAAATTATTGTGTTGTAATCTATTTGACTCTTGAACTTGAGAAGAGTTTGTTTGATAAACGTAGATGCTCCATTGTTTGGGGCTTATATATTTATAATTGTTATGTCTTGTTGGTGTATGACTCCTTTGAGTAGTATGTAGTGTCCTTCTTTATCCTTGTTGATTGACTGTAGCTCGAAGTGTACTTTATTTGATATGAGGATGGAAACCCCTGCTTGCTTCTGCAGTCCATGTGAGTGGTATGATTTTTCCCAACCCTTCACCTTTAGTATGTGGATGTCTTTTTGTATGAGCTGAGTCTCTTGGAGGCACCATATAGTTAGGTCTTTTTTTTTTTTTTTTTTTTTTTTTTTATTCCAGTCTGCTAGTCTATGTCTTTTCATTGGTGAGTTTAGGCCATTATCATTTAGGGTTATTATTGAGAAGAAAGTGTATTCTCATTGAAGGATGAGAGAATGGTATGTAATGTGACTTGTTTTCTCCTCTGATTAGATTTTCCTTTAGTGTAATCCCTCCCTCTGCTGATTTTTATCATTGTTTTTCATTTTCTCTTCGTGGAATATTTTGCTGAGGATGTTCTGTAGTGCAGGATTTCTAGTTGTAAATTCTTATAACTTTGTTTATCATGGAAGGTTTTTATTTCATTATCAAATCTAAAGCTTAATTTTGCTGGATATAAGATTCTTGGTTGGCATTCATTTTGTTTCAGAGCTTGGTATATGTTGTTCCATGATTGCCTGGCTTTGAGGGTCTGGTTTGAAAAATCTGCTGAGATCCAAATTGGTCTCCTCCTATATATGATCTGAATCTTCTCTCTTGCGGCTTTTAAGATTCTATCCTTATTCTGCATGCTAGGTGTTTTCATTATAATGTGCCTTGGTGTAGATTTGTTGTAATTTTGTACATTTGGTGTCCTGCAAGCCTCTTGTATTTGGTTTTCCAATTTGTTGTTCATGCTTGGGAAATTTTCTGATATTATCTCATTGAAGAGATTGTGCATTCCTTTGGTTTGAAACTCTGTGCCTTCCTCTATCCCAGTAACTGTTAGATTTGGTCTTTTGATGCTGTCCTATAATTCTTGGATGTTCTGTTTATGGTTTCTTACTATCTTAATTGGGTGAGCAACTTTATTTTCCAGATTGTATACTTTGTCTTCATTATCTCATGTTTTTCTTCCAAATGATCTAGTCTGTTGGTTATGCTCTCTATTGAGTTTTTTATCTGGTTTATTGTATCCTTCATTTCAAGGGTTTTTGATTTTTTTTTTCAGAGTCTCTTTAAGTAATCTTTTGTTACCTGTATTTGCTCTCTTATCTCTTTGTTGGAATGATCAATTTTTGCCTGTATTTGCTCAATTAGGTCATTCTTTAATTCACAGATCATTTTAATTATGAACCTTCTGAATTCCTTCTCTGACATTTCATCAACTTCACTGTCCATGGGTTCTGTTATTATAGTATCCTGGTTTGTTTGGGGCACTTTCCTCCCTTGGTTTTTCATGTTATCTATGTATCTTTCTTTTTTTCAGTGTCGATCTGAGATATTACAGTTTCTACCCTATATTCTTGAAGTACCCATGCAGAATGTCTGCAGCTCACCTTGATGTTGGGCTTCCAGACCCTGTTGGGTGTCCCTCAATGTATGCTATTGCAACTAAAGGTGTGGCGGCAATAGCCAAGGTACCTCGAGAAAATAGTTGATGTAACGGATGTCTTACAGAGATAGGACTGAAAGGGTGGGCCTCACACTTTCTTTGGGATGCCTGCTCTGAGATTCAACTGCTTCTAGGCCCTGTCTATTGTCAGAAAGTTAGGAGCTACTGCCTGGGGAAGGCTATGGTGATAACTGCAGTGTCCCAAGACAAAAGTGAGTTAGGCTTTAGTCTCCCAGGTATGTCAGGGGGTGAACTTGGACCTACCCTGGTCTTGGGTCCTGAGGAAGTTGATGTGGGCAGATCTGGGCCGGGCCCGGGCTCCCTCATATTCGACTGGTTGAAAGGGGTGGTCCTGTGCTGGAGGCTGGGCTCAAGCGGGTGTGCCTGCTGGTGGAGGGATAGACCCGGGCCTACTGTGAGCCTGGGTCCTGTGCAGGCCAGTGTGCATGAAGATTTAACCCTATGTTTTTTCTTATAATTATAAGTTTGAGCTCTTGGTGTTTGATCTATTGATATATCACATGATTGGATAGGTTAGCTTCATTTGTTTCCTTGTGGCTATTCAGTTTTCCATTCATTCCAGTATAATTATCAAGGAATGAATGGAAAATTGAATATTTACTTTTTTAAATCATTCCTTGATAATCTTTTTTAATAATGATGATAATGATATCCTAATAATGAAACTGCCATTTTATTATTTCTGCAAGTGTGGTAGTAATTTTATGTGATTCTTTGACCTGTTTAGCTAAAATGTAGTTATTTGAGTCATTTCCTTTTTGTAGGGGCTCATTTAGGTAACAGTATGTATGTGTATTGTATGTGTATTAGTGGTTCCTATTTTCTTGTATAGTATTCCATTGTATGGATGTGGCACAGTTGGTGGCTCTTTGGATTGTTTCCAGTTGGTGGCTCTTACAAAGCTTCCTTCTGGGCTGGGAACCACTGGTATGTGTGTCTTGGTGTAAACCAATTGTTTTTTTTTTTTTTTGGATTGATCCCTAGGGATGGCTGGGTGGAATGATAAGTGTAGTTTGGATTATAAAAGAAAATGCATTTTCTTGATGGCTGAACTTGTTCAGCATGTACCTACTGGGATTTGAATACATTCTTTTGTAAAGTGTCGGTTTAGATCTTTTGACTGTTTTGTTGTTTGTTTTGATTTTTCTTAATGAATTATGAGAATTCTTCTTGTAGTTTGTCTGTGGTGTTTATTGGATGGGTATATCATGAAATAATTTCTCCTAATCTGAATTTTGTCTTCCATTTTCTTAATGGTATCTTTAGATAAGCAAATATTTTTAATTTTGGTGAAATCTGAATTTATCAATTAAAATACGAAAAGTTTACCAGCATGGGGTAAGGTCATATTTATATTTGGCAATTATACTTACATTAAAAGCAGTTTACAGTGATATAAGATTATAGTTATAATTATATTGCAAAAAATGCAGAAAAACAGTTTTTGGTTTGAAAGTAATATTTCATTGCTTGAAACCATTTCATAAATGAAGGATCACTAATACTTAAATTTTTTTTTTTGGTTCATACTTTCCTTTAATGTCTTCTGATAGCATCGTGAACATTATCTGCTTTTCCAGAGTCAGAAGACACATAGATATCCTTTGAGCTATTTCTTCATGTTATTGGCTTTGGTGGAATTCTTACAACATTTCATATACCTACAATATTAAAAGATGAAAAATGTTGTATCAAAGACTCCTATACATATGGTTATAGTCTAACCCTCTAGTTCTCATTGGCATCTAAAAGTGGATGTCAACCCTCTGTTCACTGAATATATTTGCTCTTTAATGCAGCTATAGGACCAGTCTTTTAAGCTGAATCAGAAAAAGTGTGAATTTAAGTAGATTTCAAATTGGTTTAAGTTCCTTGTTATATGTTCCAATAATACTGTTTTTGAATCTTGCTTGATAGGTTGCTTGATAGATAGTAGATTGTTTGTTAGATTGTTGTTAGATTCACAGATTGATTGTTAGTTCTTAGAATGAAACCTCTTTCTTGTAGTCTCATTGCTTAATATTATTATCTAATCATGTACTTGAGAAATTAGTATGGAGTGACAGCAGTTCACAAGAAGATGATTTTTTTTTTCATTAGCATGCATTATAGATAAAGAAACTAAGTAATTTTCTATTAGGTAATATTTTGAATTTAACTTGAAGTGGTGTGAATTGCCATATATCAGATATTCTGTGTTCATATACAGGTACAAAACACATTTTACAGTTGGATATGAATTATTTAGATATCAGGCATTTGTCAAGTAACTACTTATCTTTCATCAGGTTTCCTTGAAATGTTGATTCCAGGGGCTGGGGTGGTGGCTCAGTGGTAGAGTGCTCACCTAGCATGCAGGAGGCACTGGGTCCAATCCTCGGTGCCACATAAAAAAAAAAAAAAAAAAAAAAAAAAAAGTAATGTATCCACCTAAAACTAATGATTGATAAATAAATATTTTAAAAAAAGAAATGTTGATTCTAATTGTGCCTTGACTTTTGGCTATAATGGATTTTTCTGGAAAGAAACTTTCTGTGAAAAAAACTTTTTTGTTATTACTTACAGATCAAATCTTTTGGGTTGCCTCTCATGGGAGATGAGTGGAGATAGGAAGGTAGAAAGGAAAAGGTAATGGTGGTAAATTTAACCAAAATTGTTGTGGGTAGATGATATTAGTAAAGGATTTTCCCTTGAGCTATCTCAAAGCACTTAGCCTAGTTAATTTCATTAATATTTATGTCCTTTGCGTGAGATTGATGATTCAGATTAATTTTGCAAGTGAGTAAAGAAGAAAGTTGCTCTTCTGCCTACAGTCTGTTGAGCTGATAAAACGTTGTTATAAAAGAAATGTCTGGATTGAGAACTGAAGTTTTTGTCTGCTAAATTTAGAGATGATTTATTGAGTACATTTTAAGCATAAGAAGTTAATTTCATTTTGCAAGTCTGCCAGATTAATTCTTTTTTCATTCTTTTTTAGTTTAGCTTTTAAACCACCTAGTATTTAGCACATTTTAAAGTTAGAAAATAATCTTTATATAGGCTTTGTAAAAAGTATCAAAAAATTCAATGTCTACTAAAATTTAAACCTACTTTGTACATAAATCCTAAGGTAATACCCTTCTCATAATTTTCTTATAATTTTGCTTTATATATGTTTTCTAGAAAAGCAATTTTTATTTTTCCACTATGAATTCTAGTTTAAGTTATCTGACACTTCTATGGCTACCTACCCATATATCACTTTATAATTGTTGCAAATTTTGTGCCAAACTTTTTGCCAAAGTGGGATGTGATCATTTTTTTTTTTTTTTTAATTCTGCTGGTATTACTTGAAACTAATTTGTTACTAAGCTGGCTTTGGTTCAAGATTAAGACTCATACAACACTCGTGAATATACATTAGTGTAATAGTGAGAACTCTGAGGTAAAATACATTATCCATCAGTGAATTCATGCCCTGGAACTGGGAGTGATTGGGGATTGGGATGGGCAGAAAGGAAGGCTATTGTTTATCATATTGGAGAGTGAAGATGTAGAAATTTCCATTAATATAGAAAGTTTGATTAGTGCTGTTAGACAGTGTTCACAATCCATTTTACATAAAATGGGACCATTCCATGCATTGTTTTATTCTCCCCTTTTCACTTTGTTTTAAACATATTTTGTTATCACTGAATGTTTTAATATAATTTTAAAGGCTTCAAGAATTTTATAAAAATAATGTTTATTTTTTTAAAATCAGTTTTCTGTTCTAGAGCAGTTAGGCTAGTTCTGGTTTTCGTTATTTTATAAACAGTACTCTAGAAAATTAATTTTCTTTGAATGACTGTATAGTTACTTAGTTACTCTAGGAAACTCATGGAAATCCACAGCTTCTTAATAAGGAATGAAGAGGTTTTAGCTACTGGAAGACTCCATTAGGGCTCTTGATTTAGTCATTCACATTATCTTTGCATATATCATCCATAAATGAACTACGTTAAGAATAGATAGTTCTTTTCCCCCAACTTCCATATACCTTGCAAAGATTAGTTTAAAATTTTAGCAAAGCCTTAAATATGATTTCCTTGGTCTTATTTCATTATTGTCTTCTTTCTCCTTTCCTGCCAGAATACCTGCATTTTGCTTTTTTAACATTAGTTTCATATATAAAAACTGAATTGGAATCTTATAAATAAATCTCAGTGTAGCATTTTCATAAAAACTAAAAGTTGGCAAAGTTCTGTACTTGCATTCTTAAAAAGAGAAGCCAGGGTGTCAGTGATTTTTCTCTTCTGAGATAATCTCCACTGGCACTGAGCATCCTTATCTTGATGATTTGTCTGCTTTTCAAGAAGGTTAGAGTAGTTATACATTTACCTAACAAATTTGATACTATTATTGTAGGCATATTGAATAATGGTGGTAAATATACATATAATACACAAACTCAAATACACATATGTGTATAGTTTTATATTTGTTTATCATATTTTAGAATTCTTGGAAATGTATTAGTATGAATGTCTTCACTCTCTTAAAGCCTTAAGAAATATGGCAAAGCTACTTAAATTAGTAGGAAAGAGTAACTACCCCCTCCAAACAATAAGAATAGAAACCCCTCATACATACATTTTTTTACTTTAGATTGACCAAGATAGTTCAAAACAATCTGTGGGTTTCAGTGATGCATGACTTAACGTTTGGGCTTTTATTTAATGGTATTTGAGAAAAATGGCTCATGTAACCAGTCAATTCTTACTTTATGTGGTAACCATTTTATCTGAGCTATTTTCTCACTTTTTACAGTTCCACAATTATTGAGATTTCAGAGGCAGGTCAGTTTGGAGACAAAAGATTTTAGGGAGTCCTCACTAAATTAGAAAGCTGTGAAGTATAGTATAGTTGTATTTATAAGCTTAAAAAGTATATACTTTAAAACAAATCTTGGCTTTTTAAAATCTGATAATCTTTTTCAAATTGTGTGAGTGCTAGACTTTTCATGTGTAAACAGAATCCAGGATTAAAAATGTGCACTGTTGTTTGATATTTTGTCACCATATATGACAGTATAAATAAGATTTACAAAACAACAATAAAACCTTCCAAACACTGTGTATCCAAATATTTGTTTATTTGGGGACCTGAAAGTTTCTAAATTTGCTGTTGTGCAGATTTTGTTTTGCCTGTTTAGGGCACAGCTTTGAGTGTGATCTTTTGAAAGAATATGCTCAAGTATGAGGATTGAGGGAACAAGAGCAGGATAGTTCCAGTGGGTCTCCTTAAGAGAACACAGGCTGTCATGGATGTTAGTCAGAATTATGATTTCAAGTGTTCCCACAGGGGTATTGTTTGATAGGGTTGTTAGGACGAGGACATTGAATATAGGAATAGTGGATATTTATAAATGTGTAGATATGCCTCTTAGAATTCATAAAAGGAGAGGAAAGGTGAAGTTATAGTTCTGGGATAATTTTAGTTTGCACTTGTATAGAATGATCAAATAATTTAAATGGTTTTAGAATTATGTAAGAAATCTAGTTTTTCACTTAACAATTGTGAATTTATACAAGTAATTTAATTGCTTTTTTGTCTCAACTAAAATGGGCACCATGTCTACTGTGTAAGGTTATGTAATGTTAAAGGAAATAACACATCTAAAACAATCAGAGCCACAGTAAATGTTTGCTTGCTTGCTCTTGCTCTTTCTCCTTGGATGAAACAGATATTTGCATAGATGACTTTGGTATTCTGACACAAAGTGAACACCCAGAAAAAGCTTAATGACTCATTGACATTTACCCATATACTGTTATTTGTTACTATCAATGTGAATTAGTATTATGCCCTTTCTTTTATAACCTTTGTAATTTTATAAACTTGAATTGTGATTTAGTAAGACATGGGATAAGGTCCCCTTTTATTTTTTAGATTTTGACTTAATAGACATATTACATGTAATATTATGGAAAATTATTGATACAACAATTTCCCCATGAGTATTTCAATATTAGGAGAATAAAGTTCTGGTTTGCTGTGATCAAGTATAAAGTGAAAGCTTACTAATATTAAAGAGGTATGAACAATGGTTATTATTTTATAAAGCAAATGATTTATGGGTAAGTAGTTCTCTTTCAAGTGACAGAGGGCATTATAGTAGCTGCTTCTGAAAATTATAACCCATTAGGAATGACAGGAAGGGAAAGGACAAAGGAGAAACTTCATTAAAAGAAAAAAGGCACTTTTTTTGCTTTCTGGTACTATGTCCCTAGCTTGGTCCTCTTTGCCCACATTTCCATCATGATGTTCTGCCTAACTTCAGGCCCCAAGGAATGAAGTTGGCCATCTGTAAATTGAGACTTCTCAAATTGTGAACCCCCAAATAAATTTTTCTCCTTTAAAATAAATTTTTAAAAAAGGAAAAAAAAAAAAGAGCATTCTTTTCCTTCTTGAAGTTGGGGGATGGATGTGAGGTAAGATCTGAAATACATAAGTGAATACTACTATTAAGAACAATGCAAATAGGTAATTTATGAAATACAATAGAAAAACAAAACCGAGTTTTAAAAATTACTTAATTTTATATCGACAATTTCCCAGAGAATGGAAACTCCTAAAATTATATTTTATGTCTCCCTCAGATTCAAATTACAGTATTGTTTTGAGGTTTCAGTCTGTTAAGTGAGTTCTCAGAGGCATGGGAAAATAATAGTAATGGTATAATTTCTTAAGAAATCAAAGTTCAAACCGGGTGTGGCGACACACACCTGTAATCCCAGTTACTTGGGGAGACTGAAACAGGAGGATCACAAATTTGAAGTAAGACTAGGCAACTTAGCAAGACCCTGTCTGAAAATCAAATAAAAGGGTCTGGTGATGTAGCTCAGTGCTTGCCTAGGATGCGCAAGGCCCTGAGTTCAATCCCTAGTACCATAAAACAAAAACAAAACTAAAGTTCAAAGCAGAATCAGAATATTAGGGTACAAGTTTAATCTTGTTTCTTTGGGGAATGTTTTAAAATATGTAACATTAAACCTTGTAAACTAGTAATATTAAAAGTGTTTTCTTTGATCTCAGAGTAACACATAGAAAGTTTAGAACAGTAGGAATTCCTTGAGGACTTGAGAGAAAGGGTGGTTATGAGCATTTTAGTCAAGAATTCAGAAAGTCAAGTTAGGAAGCATCTTTATGTGCAGTCAGTCCTCCCCTTAGGAGCTGGAAAAATTCTGTGATCCTATTTTAAACTCACATGGTCAGGTTGTAAAGATACTCACTTTAATTCTTAGGTTTATTTCTTTTAGCTGAATCTAGTCAAGTTGTAGAGAAAGCAGTCTCCCTCAAGCTTGGTTCACATTAATTTATTGTTCCTCTGGCTGTTACCGATTTGTCTTTATTTTAATTCAACAATTTTTTTTTTTTTTAGCTGTTTGTGATTCTGTTTTTGAGGCAGGTGAAAAGATCCCGATTTGGATAACATAGGGTGTTTATTGAGTTCATTTAATTATAATAGCAGTTCTCTGAATTAGGTAACATTATATGAAAGAA
>NW_026000211.1:937217-944774 GCF_001458135.2 Marmota marmota marmota | reverse complement strand
GGTGGGGGGGGGGGTGTACCGGGGATTGAACTCGGGAGAACTTGACCATGATTTTGTATTTTATTTAGAGGCAGCAACTCGCTTTTGCTGAAGTTGGCTTTGAACTAGCAATCCTCCTGCCTCAGCCTCCTGAGCTGCTGGGATTACAGGCATGTGCCACTGAGCTTGGACTTTTTTAATGTTTTTAAACTGCAGAAATCTTTCTTTACATGAAATATAACTTGCAGTAACCTGATAAATAAGTGTATAAAAATGGAAGAAACTTTTTCAACTTCATGTGAGGGGTTGGGGCTGGGTCCTCAAGAACCTAAAGAGCAGGAGTTTTCAGTGAGGGAAGTGAGGAGGTATTGTCTCATGGCAACTTTCCACCCTTACAGAGGGTCACCAGGTATTCACTCAACACTTAGATTCACTGCAGTTCATGTATTTATGTACAAACACTGAGAGGATACTTGCCGAATTTCCAAAGCACTATGGAGGAGTCATCATAGTATACCTGCAACAAAAAATTATGTGGCTCAAAATGTCATCAGTTTCAAAGCAGAGACTATATCAGTTTAATAATGTATTTAATACAGTGTATCCAAAATGTTATTTCAATATGTAATGTTCATAAAACATTTTTTTAGCTAAGTTTCTGAAATCTGGTGTTTATTTTATACTTAAAAGCACATCTCAGTTAAACATAAAATGTTTCTGAGTAATACTTGATTTGTATTTGGATTTCATAAGTTTTGCTATTTTGAAATAGCAGATTCATATACCTAAGGTATTCCAAACATTTCCCAGTAGCTGAATGAAGTATCAATTTTTAAATTTAATTTAGCCGTAATTAAATGTAACCAAAAATTCAGATCATCACAGTCTCTGTACACATTTCAAGGTCATTGTCAGTGGTCATATGTGGGCTGTTGCATTAGATAGCATTGGTCTAGAACACTGGGAAATTATTAATCATCTTATTTTATGGCTACAGAGACTAAGCTAAGACCACACAGCAGTTAGTTGAAAACTTCTCCTGACCTAGCTTTATTCTGTGTTAATTATACTGGAATTCTTGTTCTCTTTTTTAAAAAAAAATATGTATTTTTTTTAGTTATAGATGGACACAATATCTTTATTTTATGTTTATGTGGTGCTGAGGATCGAACCCAGTGCCTCACACATGGTAGGCGAGCACTTTACCTCTGAGCCACAACCCCAGCTCTGTGGAATTTTTGTTCTTTAATCTCCATTTTAGAAGAGCTTTATAAATGGGTCACATTAGTCTATGCATTATGTAATGAGGTTTTCAGGTTCCTCCAAAGAATATTAATTAAGATGAAAGAAGCTTACTTCACTCAGTGAATGTCACTAATCATTCACTGCAAAAGACACCATTGAACATCAAAGAAATGTTTATCTCATTCTCAAGAGAAATTTGCTTATTATCATGAGTATGTTGAGAGAAAACAGAACTGATCACTCTTTTTTGTGTCTCACATTTAACCTGGTTTATACAGTCAGTGTTTATTTCCTATGAATGTTAGAATTCAAAGAATTTAAATGAATAGTTTATTCAGGTGTTGAAATAGTGTTGTAAAGAAAATCAGTAATTGTAAAGGATTCTTAAAAAAAAGACAAAGAGAAAGTAAACTATTTTTTAAATGTAAAATTTTACAAGGGGAAAATATTAAACTTATATTCAGTAGTTGTTTTGTTTTGATTTAGCTAATCAGACCTAGACTTTGTATGTCTTGGTTGCAGCATAGTATTATAGAAAAGTTTTGAATATATCTCCTTTTAAAAATACTTTAAAAAGTATTACATAATTGATAATCACCTAAATTAAACCTGTCCTGAAAAATAGAAATATGGTGACTTTGTAGTTATAAAATAAATTGGATTATTTTGTAAGTGGACATGGAAGCAATTGTAATTAAATCTCTGCTTAGCATATCACTATATATAACATAATATATATATTAAAACAGGCTTACAAAAATTATTTTCCATGTAGTTCATATACCACTTATTAACTTCATGCTGTATATTGAGTTGTATTATGGTTATTGTTGCTGATACTTATGTGAACATTTTTTTTTTTCTGCTTAGGCTTCTTTTTAAAAAAAATTTTTTTTCAAATATTTATTTTTTTGGTTGTAGATGAACACAGTACCTTTATTTATTTTTGTGTGGTGCTGAGGATCGAACCCAGGGCCTCGGACATGCTAGGCGAGCGCCCTACCACTGAGCCACAACCCTAGCCCCTGGGCTTATTGAATGTATAGATTTGTGTCTTCCTTTAGTTCTAGGAAAATATCAGGTAGTTCTAGGAAAATATCAGGCATTATCTCTTTAATTTTTTTTTTAACTTCTTAGAGTGTTCAGAGCATGTTAGATCATCAAATTCCATCTGCTACATTTCTTTTTTATGCTGCATTCTTGGAAATACCTATATCAATATGTATTTTTCAGTTCAGCAATTATCCCATTAGCTATTTCTAATCTGCAGTGAGACCCTCTTGATTTCTAAAAAATATTAATTTGATTGAGCTTTATCATATAAACAACTTTACTGAGTTTGAGGTAATGAAATAAACGGATCCATTCTAAATATATAGCTTAATGAATTTTGACAAATATGTACACCCATGTAACCACTACCAAAATCTTAATATAATATTTTTATCACTCTAAAAATTTTTCTGGTGCCCATTTGGTTCATTTACTTCCTTTCTGCCATCTCTAGTCAATATTGAGCTTTTTGAAAACATAAGGTCAATTTTCTATTATAGAAATTTGTTCTTTGATGTCTGACTTATTTTGCTCAGCATGTTCTGGAGGTTTTACCTCTGTTGTATGCCTCAGTAGTTTGTTTTTTTTTTATTTATGAGTAGTATTGTATTGTATGAATATGCTACAATTTGTTTATCTTTTCATCTCTTGATAGAAATTAAGAGTGTTTCTAATTTCGACTAATACAAATAAACATGAATATTTATGTGTAAATTTTTTGTATGGACAGATGAGGGTTTTTGTTTGTTTGTTTGTTTTTTGTTTTTTATGTTTCCTTTTGGTTGAATGCCTAAGGCTGGGTACATATGCTGGGACATATAGTATAGTATATTTAAATTTATAACGAAATGTCAAATTGAGCTCCAAAGTAGTCAAACATTTCTTATACTCTTCAGCAATGTATGAGAGTTCCAGTTTAGTACCTCCTCAATTAACAATTGGTAATGCTGTCTTTAGTTTGTATTTCTCTGTTGACTCATAATGTTGAACTTTTTTTCTTATGCTCATTAGTAACATATCTTCTTTTGTGAGTACCCTAGTTTTTTTCAAACTGTATTGTTTTTTCATGATTGATTTGTAGGGAATTCTTTATATAATCTGGTAGTTATTTACCATATTTGTATGTTGTAGATATTTTCTTCTAGTTTTTCTTCCCTTTTCATATTCTTGATGATGACTTTCAAAGAGCAGTTCTTAATTCTGATAATGTTCAAATTATCAGTGGTTGATTTTAAGGCGTAGGCTCTTTTTCTCCTGTCTAAAAAAATCTTTGCATTTCTCAAGGTCCCAAAGATTTTTCTTTCATATTTTCTTCTACAGGTTTTATTTTCAATTTTTAGCTACATTTAAGACCTTGGTCTCTTCAGAGTTAATTTGTTTATATGGTGTAAGAGTTTTTTACTTTTTTTCTTTGTTTTCTAGATAGATAGCAATGCCAATATGATTTATTGAATAGACCATTTTCCCACCATTAAATTACTATGACTCTTTTGCTAAAAAATCAGTTGACTTTAGATCTGTTATATTTCAGAGCTATCTTCTATTTCACAGATTTGCATATTGTTTTGATTCTAGTACTATATAGCATGTTGACTACTGTAGCTTTCAATAAATCTGGAAATTAGGTTGTGTTGAACTGAAGTTCTATAGTTTCTCCACTTGCTTGTCAGAGTATGTCAGTTTACTTCTTAAGACCTTTTTAAAAAAAATTTATTTTTATTTTCAAAATATATTTCCTTTAATTCTTTGGTCTTACTCATGTAATTACTGCTTCAAAATCTTTGTTAACCAAAGGGTCAGTCTTTAATCCGCTTTGGGTATCGTTTCTAGTGACTTTTTCTTAACTAAATCACATTGTTCTTTTTCTTTATATATCTAAAAGTTTAATTCAGTAGTTGAGATTGTTATAATTCTGCAGTACTTATTTTCATTTTTGGTTTCTGAAGAATTTTTATTCTTGTTTTAGCATATAGTTCAGTTGCAGATTCAAAATTACCCTGAACTTGTGAAGGTTTGATTTTTAAGTTTTGTTAATACAGATCTGTGGAAAGCCTAAGGTGTTTCCCATGCTTTTTATAGTATAGTAAGGCTCAGTCTCCTGTCTCTTCCACGGATATGTTTGTTTGGGGTTATAGACTTTATTAGTACATGTCTAGACTTAAGCAGAATTTCTCAAATATTTAGTCTTCGCATTCTAAAAATCATTGAGCATGCGAAAGAAATTTTGTTTATTCGGGTCTTACATACCACATTAGAAATCAAAACTAAGAACTTTAAGACATTATTAATATAATTAGCAAATAAACTCATTACCTGTTAGTATTTTATGAAAAATGACAAAGAGTACAATTGTTTTACATTCATGCAAATCTCTTTAATCAAAAGATAGCTGGATTTTCTCATCTGCTTCTGTGTACAGTCTGTGGTGATATAGTTTTAGGATTGAAATACATATATGAAGAACATGCCAATTTATAGTTAGAAAAGCCAGGAATATATTAATGGACTTTTTGAAATAATTGAATATTCTTTGATACTTTATTTAAACATAACAGTGATAATTTCTTTTTATAGAGATTAAATCTTTTTAAAAATTATTTTTAATTGTAGGGGAATACAATACCTTTATTTTATTTATTTATTTTTATGTGGTTCTGAGGACCAAACCCAGTGACTCACACATGAAGGCAAAGGTTCTACCACTGAGCTACAAACCCAGCCCTTAACAGTGATAATTTCTTTCTTTTCTTTTTTTTGGTGGTGCTGGGGATCGAACTTAGTGCCTTATGCATGCGAGGCAAGCACTGTACCAACTGAGCTATATCCCCAGCCCAACACTGATAATTTCTTAGTGGTTAATTGCTACATCGAATTTGAAACCATATCTGAAAACTTTTTTGCACTGTAACATTATAATTCATTGGTTATCTTGTTCTTTGAAAGGATTTTGTACCTCTGTATTATTTTGTAATTTTCTATTCATTCCATTTTAACTGTGTGTGTGTGTGTGTGAGTTGATGGGGATCAATTTGAGGACCTCAGGCATAGCAGGCAAGCACTCTGCCCCTATTCATCGATCCAAAAACACTGGTTTACTTAGTTTTTATTTTACTATATCAAAAAACCTACATTTGTTATTTTTTGAAGACTCAAATTTTATAATAGGCCTTTGAACAATATGTCTGCCAAATAGCCAAGTCTGAATAACAGTTTTCATGTTAGTTGTCTTTTTAATTAAAAATAATGCTTCATGACAAAAAGTGGCTTGTTCAGCTTGCAACTCATAATCCTTTAAGTACTTTTTCTTCGGAACCACCATTGTACTTTGATATGCAACCAAAGTTTCTATGGGTACTTTCCAATTCTTCACAAATAATATTTAAAAAAACCATGTTTCTAAGGGTTCAGATTTAACAAAATTAATAATTTTTCCTACTTCACTAGGGACATTCCAATGTGAAACTCCTGTCCTCCCTTTTTACTGCAAACGTAAGGTAATGAATAAAATGATCACTAGTAAATTCTGGTGGTACTTACCTTGATACATGCCAAGTTAGCAGTATTTCTATCCTCTGTTGCTTTTGCACCATCAGTGCAAATGTTAATACTGTAAAACAGCAGACTATTTTAATGTTATTGTGAAAATATATTTGACATTGTAGACCTGCACCTCTGCATTAGGGCATGACACACATTCATAACTAAGGTGGCCTTTGTTTTTCTAATTGTACCATGTGTTAATGAGTTCTGTAGATTCTGTTTACTTTCTCAAAACCAGAATTTCTGATTCTGTCTACACTACTCTTCCTCAGCACCTTCTACTATATGATGTTCTCAACCCATAGCACCTACTTAATAGTAAGCCTTAGGTGGTCTGGACTAGGGCCAGCTCACATCTACATCATTTTTGTCCTGAGGAACAGACCTTATTATGTGGGGAGCCTTTGTTAGTCTCTGCTCTTTTAGGGCTCTGGATTTTATTGCTGTTATCTTGCCCCATGAGACACTGGAAAGACAATTTGTATTATTCTAAATAATTGACTTTGGAACAGTTATAGCTCGCACGTTTTTTCTTCTTTGTTTTTTTTTTTTTTTTTTTTTGGTACTGGGGATTGAACCTAGGGGTGCTTTACTACTGAGTTACATTCCCAGTCCTTTCTATTTTTCATTTTGAGAGAGGGACTTGCTAAGTTGCTGAGGCTGGCCTGGACCTTGTGATCCTCCTGCCTCAGCCTCATGAGTTGCTGGGATTAGAGGCATGTGTACCCAGCTGGATTCATTTTGATCTTTAGTTTTTCTGCTAGTAATACTTTAACTGTTTCATTAGCTCATAAATGATTTTAGGAAGTTGTATGTTTGTTTTTGTTTTAACTCTTGTTCTGCTTATTGTTTACATCCTAAGGGAGGTCCAAATAATCTAATCTGTCATTATTGAAAATAGAAAATTAGAGTCATACACATTCTTAAGTTTGGTTAGCTGTACTACTGTTAAGATAGCAGAGATTGCTTTTGAATTTTCATGTTTACTGTTAGTGATAAATCAAGTCTTTTTTGGGGGGAAGGGGAGTACCAGGGATTGAACCCAGGAGCATTTAACCACTGAGCCACATCCTTATCCCATTTTTTTTTTTTTGAGACAGGGTCTTGCTAAGTTGTTGAGGCTGGCTTTTGAACTTGGCATCCTCCATCCTCAGCTTCCCAAGCTGCTGGGATTACAGGCATGTGCCACCACACCTGGCAATAAATCAATTCTTGATGATTTAAAGAAATACATACTAACTGGACTATTTTCATGCCATGATAAATACATATCAAATGAAAAGATAAGTGAATTTTTTAAAGTATGTACAATATACAAATATGTTCAGCACTATATGTGTAAAAATATATGGTAATAGTATTATACCATTATAATATTGTACATGTTTTTATAGAAGAGATGTCTGAATATGTATTAACTCCAGGATATATCATAGATTTTAATTAAAAATTAGTTTGTCTTTTTTTTTTTTCAAAAGTAAGTAATAAGTCCTTTTATTTATTTTTATTTTTTTTTGCCATTTTTTTTTATTGTTGGTTGTTCAAAACATTGCATAGTTCTTGATATATCATCTTTCACACTTTGCTTCAAGTGGGTTATGAACTCCCATTTTTAGCCCATATACAGATTGCAGAATCACATCAATTACACATCCATTGATTTACATATTGCCATACTAGTGACTGTCGTGTTCTGCTACCTTTCCTATCCTCTACTATCCCCCCTCCCCTCCCCTCCCC